>NW_017537515.1:0-1787 GCF_001853355.1 Bactrocera latifrons | reverse complement strand
GGATTAGATAACCGTTAAAACAGCAACCTCTTTTGCAATGATCAACCGAAATTCATACATGGCCTTTAATTTTTGCATCTTTTTCAATTATTCGCTTTTGCCATTTGGACGTTTGCAGTTTGAAATTCAGTTCCCTCTTAAGAGGTGGTAAGACTGCCCTTAAATTTGATGTGCGGAAACGTTGCGTATGTTGGAAAAGGTTGATTCACCTTCAGAGGGTTGAGATCGTTGAAGGCATGCTAAGTTCTGGACTGACCGTTCGAATGATTTSGTGGATATTTTGGGTATAAAACGCGTTCTTCCTACTCGAAGTTAAAATAAAAAAATTGAAAAACATTTGAACATGATTGATCGAGCGAATTCCGATCCCAAATTCAGTGATAGCCTTATAMCTATAGATGAGTGTGACATGCAAGCAAGTCAATATTCATCGGAATGGAACCCGTTTTCAGTCCATCGAAGAGCTAAAACAAAATTTTCTGAAAGAGCTGAAGGCCATCCTCAAAACTATTTATGAAAAGTGTTTCGAGAACTGAAAAATTCCTTGGCATAAGTGTATTACATCTGGTGGAAATTCTTCCGAAGGCGATAAAATAAATATTGATTAATAATTAAATATGTTTCGTTTTAAACACAATATATAATATAATATATGTTATCAAAATGCGATCTTGTTTTGACAGCCTGCTTTAAAAAAAGGAGGATGTTACTCCAATATTTGGTGTATCTATCAAAAGAACTAATTTACGCCCTATGGATGCAGATTGTCTGGCATATACTGACGTAAATAATGTGTCATTACAGTTGAACACATTCGTTGTCGAAGGGCTCAGTTCSGATGTAACGGAACATTTTATACTCGTGCAGCTAGCAAGAATCAAAGCTAAGGAAATATCTTAAGAAATTGCTAATTAGATTCCAAACCTTCTGATATATATATATACAACTAATACACTGACTTTCTGATAGAGATGAGCGATTTTCGAATCACAGTGATTTTATATTGCTATTGCGATCTCAACTAAGTCGCGGTTCAAATGGAGATCTTTTGTTGTTGTTGTTGAGGCGGCATATTCTGCCGATTTGACAGTGTTTGGCCGAATAAAAGTCCGGGTCCGTTCCAGTTATGTAGGCCAGCCTGTTGTGGGAACGACGGAAACCTTTTGTCGTTATTGCCGGTAAATTCTTTTTTATGTCCTGTAACTCGAGTCAAGTTTTTCCGCCCTTCTTTTCACTACATTTTCGCAAATGTTGGAGTGGTTCGGCTACCTGACACTTAGAGCATATTGCATAGTTCATTTGTATGTTGGTATGATGGTTTCACATATTTCTTACAAGGAATTACCATTAGTGTGGTTGAGAAGCGAACTGCTATTTATAAAATGTGATCGCACTTGCGATATTCGATTTTTCAATCACTATTTCCTAATAAGGTTTGGTAGAAAAACGAATATCATTTTATGTATACATTGTATGTATACCTATTAGAGATGAGCGATATTTCGATATCTGTGATTTCTGTGATTGCTATTTTTAAATCACTTGGGCTGTTCACGGTAAGATGGCTATCGGGTTATATGATTATTAGATTAAAAATAACCTCTATGCTCCGTGAACATCCTATGTATGGTTACTTGCTTATTTTTACACAAAAAGCTGTACATTGTTTACAAAATAACAAATAATAATAATAATCGAATTTAAAATGAGCTATGCTATTCAGGAAATGGACTTTATTGAAGGTATGTGCTTATTAAATAATCCGAATTTGAAGGGTTAAAAAATTC
>NW_017537514.1:65615-82608 GCF_001853355.1 Bactrocera latifrons | reverse complement strand
CGTCTCTTTTAGAGCTCAAACCTATTGGGTTCCTTAAAAACATTTGTTTAAGAGTCAGAAATTTCTTATGGTATGTGGTGAGCAACTCTGCTGTGTGAAACTATCGGAATAGATGACTCTGTGAAAGTATTTTCAACCTTTTTTGCAACTATTTCTGTAACCTCTGTACTCCTAGGTTCATAGTTATCGCCTAGGAATCGCCCTATACGAAATCTTTTAAACTGATAACACAAAAGAACACCCTGGTAAGTAGGTAACTGGGACTCAGAGAGATTGTACGGATATATGCCAAACACAGGACATTTCTGTCTAAATTTAAATTTAGATACAGATGTTCTGTGTTCTGTTGGGAGAATGTAATTGATAGAACTCAGCGAAATCAACGTCAAAAAGTGTGGCCGCAAGCCCAGTTTCACCTTGCGCTGTGGCGCGCCGCATTTTCGCTCGTATCTCGGGAACGGGTCGTCCTACGGCTATGATCACATTTCGGTAGCAAATGACGTGACAAATAACTTTTGTTTGATACATTTTGCCATGAGATGCGTATTTCGGGCGCTAGGTAGACAATTTCACGATTTTAAGCGAATTTCCGAAATTTCAAGGCCGGAGTTGGGGTTGAAGATGCAATCCGATCTCAAAACAAAAAGTTGCATTGGAATCAGGAAGTACTAAGGCAGCTCTTCCGCACTATAAGAAATCCCGAATCGAAGAAAGTCCGGAATCGACCCACCCTAATTTCCATAAATGGCGACAACAGGACAACAGTGGCATTAAGGCTCTTTACACCCTGAACAGGTTATATTAAGTTTGTCACGAAGTTTGTAACACCCAGAAGGAAGCGTCGGGGACCCTGTAAAGTATATATCTAAATGATCATGTCTAAAAGCCATGTCTGTCTGTCTGTCTGTCCGTCTGTCTGTATATATATGAACTAGTCCCTCAGTTTTCAAGATATCGTTTTGAAACTTTTGCACATGTCATTTTCTCTTCAAGAAGCTGCTCATTTGTCGAAACTGACGATATCGGACCACTATAACATATAGCTGCCATACAAACTGAATGATCAGAATCAAGTTCTTGTATGGAAAGCCTTCCCATTTGACAATGTATTTTTACCAAAGTTAGCACAGATTATTTTCTAGGGCAACAATGTAATCTCCGAAGAAATTGTTCAGATCGGTTCACTGTAGCATATAATTGTCATACAAACTGTACGATCGGAATCTAGTGCTGGTATAGAAAACTTTCACATTTGAAAAGATATATTCACGAAATTTGGTATAGATTATTTTCTAAGGTAATAATATTATATAATGGGAGGATGGAGTCATGTGTAGAAGTTCACGAGAGTGAGGAAAGTTCTCTGATCGCCTTCACTTGGGAGTGGCCAGAAACGATTCTTTTACATATGACTCAAGCAGCTCACGACTTCCGATCCTTGACCAAGTGTCCTCTGGGTAGCCTAAGAACATCCGTTTGAAGGCGGGCTAAAGTGAGAAGGCGAAACATCCCCTGCATAGGGTTGTGCGCTGGGTTTGGAACCCGCCACGTAAAAAAACACCCCCACTGAAAACGTATCAACAGCCTCGGATAAACTCTTGCCAACAGGTGCTACTTCGAACTGAGTAGGCAATTGAGAAGCAAAGTCCTCTCTCGGCAAACAAAAACCAAACTCTATAATTCACCCATAATTCCCGTCCTGCTATATGGTGCAGAGGCTTGGACGATGTCAATAACGGATGAGTCGACGTTGCGAGTTTTCGAGAGAAAAGTTCTTCGAAAGATTTATGGTCCTTTGCGCGTTGGCCACGGCGAATATCGCATTCGATGGAACGATGAGGTGTACGAGATATACGACGACATTGACATAGTTCAGCGAATTAAAGGACAGCGGCTACGTCGGCTAGGTCATGTTGTCCGGATGGACGAAAACACACAAGTATTCAACGTAGTACCCGCCGGGGGAAGCAGAGGAAGAGGAAGACCTCCACTCCGTTGGAAGGACCAAGTGGAGAAGGACTGGGTTTCACGTGGAATATCTAAATAGCGCCACGTAGCGAAAAGAAGATATGACTGGCGCGCGGTGGTTAACTCGGCTATAATCGCGTAAGCGGTGACTACGCCAATCAAGAAGAAGAAGAAGAATATAATCTCGGAAAAAATTATTCAGATCGGATTACTGTAGCATATAGCTTCCATATAAACTGAACACATAGTTACTAAAAGAAATGCACCTGTGAAGGGTATATTAGCTTCGGTGCAGCCGAAGTTAATGTTTTTTCTTGCTTTTATTTAGTTTTATTCAGTGGGAAAGGAATTTTTTTAACTGCTGGCTATTAAAAGCTAGACTCCCAAAAGTCCTATAATAAAAAATAATACGCATTTGAATTAAATCATATAAACAATTGTTTATTAAAGATAATATTTACTTACGTGGCGCAATGTGCCATTGCAAAAACGTCAACACCATAATTTTTTAAATTTTTATAATATTTTTTGGTTTCTGTGCCGGTGAACAGAAAAGATGATTTTCCAACTCGTGAGCACGCCACGTAAACATAGCATTTCCAAATTTATGCCACACACTATTCGACTATCCCTGTGTTCTGTAGATTGTCATTTCAAATGTAATTTTCACTGGAATCGGAATATGTTTGAACTGATCGGCACATCCTTGGAGCTCAAAGGAATTCGAAGAGTCAAGCATTCTTCCTCTTTGTATTCGAAAGCTGCGTTACAACTATTCAGGTTCGATTATACATTTTCGTTGCGGCGCATGAAGATTGCGAATCATAATAACGACAGAGGCATACCAAGCCTCTCTTTGAATCTTCCAGTTTAAGTCAACAACATCGGTAATTTTGGAAGCTAAAATTTCGCGTGCACTTAAGGAATCGCAGTTACGATAATTTGGCGGATGGAATTGATGTCAAACCACCTTAAGTATCAATCGGAATTGACCCATTTCCAATTTTTAGCGAATACGATGTAAAATGTCTTCGGCAATGTCATTTTTGTTTGTATTCCGTAATAGACGCAGATTTGTAATTGCAATTGTAATCGCTGGCCTAATTCTTCAAAACTTTCACACACCGTACCATTCACAGTACGGAATGACTCAAATGAAGTTGAGCCGTGTACATTAATCAAAGTCGAATTTAGAAACAATCGTCGTTTTTCGGGTGGAATCTATAAACAAATTATTGGGAACACACCTTGATGTCCATCTGCTGCTACTTTCTGCGTAACTATTTTTTCCATGATGCATTCTATGTATAATATCAAAGTATTTCCGAATAGAGCCATGTTCTCGTTTCGATATTCACTCTTCTAAATTGAATTTTCGTCTGGTGAGCGACGCCGATAGAGTGGATATCCATTATTGCTAGTTTTTCTGTCCGAAAGAAAAGCACCTGGATAGTGTTTCGTGCATTTATTTTCAGACATACAAACCAAAAAAAGTTACTTTTTGGAATAATACAATTTTCCCACTTTTCCTCACGAAAAGCATAATTTATAAACCTTCCCCGACTCACAGCAACAACCTCTGAAAATTTCATCAAGATTTGTTCAGCCGTTCTCGAGCATTAGCGTTATTAACAAACAAACATTCATTCCTTTGTATGGCGTATGACTGTCCACGCCAAAAATCAAATGCACATTGATATACATGAGGTTTTCCAATGAGAATGATATGATTTCGTAAAAAAAAGAAAACAAACACAGTATTTGTAAAGGAAATTCAAATGTTTTCTATTTGATGTGAAGAACAGTCGATGTAATTAAGTTCTAAATATAAAACCATTCAAATGGACATCACGACTTGGCAATTAGATGTAAATTTTATAACTTAATTCCGTAGATGAAAAAATAAATAAATGTATAAAATTTACCATTTCTGGGAAGGATATCCAGTTTCCAGGCTTTTTTTTACTTTATTGAAATTTTTTATACCACTTATTTCATTATTATTCTAGCCATGTGAACAACAGCGCGCCAGTCGTTTCTTCTTTTCGCTACGTGGCGCCAATTAGATATTCCAAGTGAAGACAGGTCCTTCTCCACGTGGACCTTTCAAGGGAGTGGAGGTCTTGCTACTGCGTCGGATACTTTCATAGCTGGAGTGTTTTCATCCATTCGGAAAAGATGACCTAGCCAGCGTAGGCGCTGTCTTTTGATTCGCTGAACTATGTCAATTTCGTCATATATTTCATACAGTTCATCGTTCCATGCGATAGTCGCCATGGCCAACGCGCCGTAAAGGACCGTAAATCTTTCCAAGAACTTTTCTCTCGAAAACTCGTAACGCCGACTCATCAGTTGTTGTCATCGTCCAGGCCTCTGCACCATACAGCAGGACGGGAATGCCTACTCAGTCCGAAGTAGCACCTATTGGCAAGACTAATCCTGCGTTGGATTTCCAGGCTGACATTGTTCGTGGTGTTTACACTGGTTCCCAAATATACGAAACTATCTACATCTTCAAAGTTATGACTGTCAACAGCAACCTGAGAGCCAAGTCGCGAGTGCGACGACTATTTGTTTGATGACAGGAGATATTTTTCTTGCCCTCATTCACTGCCAGACCCATTTGCTTTGCTTCCTTGTCCAGTCTGGAGAAAGCGGAACTAACGGCGCTTGCCGATGATATCAAAATTATTGCCAGGCTTAAAGCCACACTAATAAGGTCCAATCAGTTTCTTGACGGTGGGCTTTAATCTTTAACGCAGTACACTCGATAGAACCTTATTCGCGATGTTGAGGAGGGTTATCCCATGGTGGTTGGCGCAGATTGTGGGGTCTCCCTTTTAGTGGATTGGGCAGAGCACACTTAAATTCTTGTAAGTTCTTAGTAGTTCTTCGCCGCCGCGTTTGAATAACTTTGCCGGCAATCCATCGGCCCGCCGCTTTGTTGTCTTAATTCGGGTAATTGCTATTCGAACATCTTCATAGTCGGGCAATGGAACGTCTGCTCCATCGTCATCGCTTTGGGAATTGAGTTCGCCTATTCCTGTCATTGTACTTTCACTGCCATTCAGCAGGGTCGAGAAGTGTTCCCTCTATAGTTTTAGGATGCTCTGGGTATTGGTCGCTAGATCACCTTTAGGGATTTGTTCCGGTCTTGAAACCTTCTGTTTGCCGCCGTATTTTTTCGTAGAATTTTCGAGCATTACCCCTGTCACGCATTTCGGCCTCATTCTTTTTCTGTCTGCAAATGCGTCTCGCTTCCTTCTACAACTCTTAGTATCTATTCCATCCCGCACGTGTTGTGGTCGATCGTAACGTTGCGAGATAGGTAGTCTGTTTTCTCTCCACTGCGACACGGCACTCCTCGTCGTACCAGCTGTTCCTCTGCATTTTCCGAAAATCAATAGTTTCACAGTTCCCTTATACCACGTTGTTGACGAGTGTTCTCAGAGAAAAGCGTTGGACTGTCTGTTGTGTTTGCAGCGTTTTCCCGTCGAACCTTCCTTGTGTTTGTTGGCATACGTTTTGCTGCACAGAGGAGGGTGCGACAATATAGTGGTCCGAGTCGATATTAGGACCTCGGAGCGCACGCACATCTAAAACACTGTAGACGTGTCTTCCGTCTATCACAATATGATCAATCTGGTTGGTGGCTTTTCGATCCAGAGACAGTCAGGTAGCAATCATGTGTTAATAAAGAATGGCATGGCATTCAAAATTCAACAAAAGCAACCAATAACTGATTCTGAGAAGTGTTTGAGTGCTCATTAATCGTAATAAAACCGAATTTTTGCGTCGGTGTGTGACAATCGACAGTCACTAGTGGACTGAGCATGATGAACCGGTTCTCAGTCTTTTGGGCTACACGTGGTGTAATACATACTCAGTGACTGATTACTAATCCAGCTATAATCTATTATACTGCATATTTGGTTGCAGTTCTTTTTCACTATTCCAAATATTTAGAAATTGTATTATTTTTTAGGAAGAATCTGTTTAAAATTGTACGCATATAAGTTAACACAACATAAATTCGCTGACAACAATGTCTGCATAATTAGGAGTCAACTTTTTTTTTTTTTATTTTTATTTTATTAAAGCTTACATAATAAACAAATTATTAAATAAACTAAAGTACGCAGCGCTAGCATCAAAGGCTTTCAACTTATAATTGAGACTCCTATTGCACTCTTAGCCTAATGAAATACGCTATATGCGCATCCGTTCTCCCAATTATTAGGCAGTTGAGCGAAACACGCGCTAACCTAATTTTGATGACTAGACACTTATAGGGCTCGAGCTTAGCTTAATAATAACTAACAATAGAATTAAGTACTCACAAGAATTACATAGTGCTGTAAATAAAAACGTATTGCTTTATTTTATGTGGCGCCCGAGCAGGGACCGTGAAACTTAGTCTAAAAATCGCGAATGTAAACTAGTGAACAATTTTGAATTAACTATTATTCATATTACCTATTATATTAACAGTTTCGCGGAACAGTTTCGGGCATACTACACCCACAAACCGAAGATGAAGTTGAACATCCTGTAGATTTTAGTGTTAACATAGACGTATCCGAAAGAGTTGCGGATGTAGTAAAATGCTTAAGAGAATTTTCGGGTAAAAACGGAGAATTCAGTTCATGGTGGAAATCGGTAGATAGAATATTATTAATGTGCGAACAGAATAAGAACATCCCAAAATATTTTGCTATCCTGCATATAATAAAACACAAGATAGTTGGCGAAGCTGACGCGGCCCTTGAGTCTTACCGCACCACATTAAATTGGGGTAAGATAAAACATGTCTGATACTACATTACTCAGACAAGAGAGACGTTAAAACGGTGAAATATCAAGTGACAACACTTGCTCAACGGGGTAGCCCTGTTGAAGAATTTAACAAATTGATAAATCTCTCTCTTATCCTAGACAAAATCGATTGCCTGGAGTTAGGTGAAGAAGCTTTGTATGCCATGACAACAGCATATAGAGAAAAGGCACTTGACACATTTATAAGAGGTCTGAATGGTGCCTTACCCAGTCTGTTAAATATAAAGGAACCAACCAGTTTACCACAGGCTCTCAACATGTGTCTCAAATTAGGCACCATGACCAACCATGCAAATAGTATCAGTCACTTGCCGACCAATACCAAAGCTATTAGAAACAATCAACCAAGATCATATTCATTCAAACCCCAAGTAAGATCCTTTTACCCAGAAGTTACAAATGTTTACAACCAATCCCCTAGAAGATGTTCGTATTAACAGTACGGACAAAACCGACACTACGTCACAGTGCAACCAAACTTTAGACCACCTCTTCCGCCAAAACCTCCTACACCAATGGAAGTTGATCGCTCTCTTCAAACAAAGCAAATAAATTATCAGAATAGGCCGCAGTATCAACAAATCCAAACATTTAATAATAGGCAGCAAACATTCAGTAATAACCCACAGGCTTTTAGTAATGAACTAGCACAGGCTAGTAATAATCAAGCCAGCAAGAGACCACCATTACAGATAATACATAATCTTAATAAAATGCAACGGGTCTACAATGCATAAGTTACATAAACTGACCCAATAGAATACGATAACGAAATATTAGAACATCTTGAAGGGTATTAAGAGTCCTCGCAAGACTACCAACCCGAATACAACGAAGAACAAAAAGAGATCGAAGCAACCCCTAGTACCAATATAAATTTTTTAGACTACACTCCTCATTGCCTTACTGTCGTTTCGAAATGAAAAATATCAATGAACTAAAATTTTTATTTCATACCGGATCGAACAAAAATTATATTAATCCAGCTTATATTAGGAACGCCATTCCGAATAAACCCTTCATTGCAAATTCTGTTGGTGGGCCCGTCAAAATTACTCATCATGCTAATATCTGTATATTCGGCGATGAAAAAGGTAATTTAAAATTTCACCTTTTGCCCAAGTTAAGAACCTTTGATGCCATAATAGGTAACGCTACAATAAAAAGTTTAAACGCAGTAATTTTTACTAAGGAGAACTATCTTACGTTACTCAAAACACACAAATACCCTATCCACCAGTTAGCAATTAATTCTATTGCGTCCACTACATTAAGGCTAAATCATTTGAGTCCCGAAAACAACGAAAAATTCAAACCACTCTTTAACTCTTGCCCAACACTATTTGTTGAACCAGATAAAAAATTAACATATGTCACGAACGTTAGAGCCGAAATTAGGACTAAAAGCGATAGGCCAATATATTCCAAAACTCACCCGTACCCATTGCCTTTAAAAAAAGAATTAGACAAACAAATTGAGGAATTACTTAAAGATGGCATTATTCGACCATCGAAATCTCTCTACAATTCTCCGGAATGGATCGTATCGAACAAAGAATACGCCTCAGGATTGAAAAAATTCCATATGGTAAATTGAACGAGGATACCATGGCCGATCCCAGATCCCATTCCAGTTATTACCACTATTCTAACTAATCTAGGATCAAATAAATATTTTTCTACAATTGATCTTAAGAGTGGATTCCATCAGATTGTTCTTACCGAAGCAGATATTGAGAAGACCGCCTTCTCCATTGCCAATGGGAATTCGAATTTACTCGACTTCCATTCGGCTTTGGAAATGCGCCTGCCACTTTCCAACGCACTTTGGATGATGTGCTACGAAAACACATCGGCGTTTGGTACTACATTTATGTCGACGACATAGTTATCTTTAGCAAAAGTAAAGAAGATCATTTTAGAAGTCTTACAATTATATTTGACACTCTCGAAAAAGCGCATTTAAAGGTACAAATCGAATTTCTCGATATAATAGTTGGCCAAAATAGAATTTTCACTACATAAAAAAAGATAGAAGCTATACTAATTTTTGTCCCAAAACTATCCATGATTTACGCTCCTTTTTAGGAATGACCGGACAATATCGTAGATTTATAAAAGCGTAGGCACAAATTGCAAGACCCCTGACTGAAATACTGAGAGGAGAGCTGGGAACAGTTTAAAAAGACACTTCTAAATTTAACAACACAAAAAGTAGAAGCTTTTAAAGACCTGAAAAATTGTTTGACATCAGACGATGTTATACTTCATTATCCAGATTTCGAAAAATCTTTTGAGCTTACCACGGATGCTTCAAATTACGCTTTAGAACTATAAGCAGAGCAGAGGAAACTTTTGCCGCCAATGAGAAAGAAATGTTGGCAATAACTTGGGCTCTACAGTCCCTGAAATGCTTCCTATACGGAGCCAAAAAGGTTAAGATTTACACAGATCACCAACCATTGATCTTTGCTCTCACCAACAAAAAAACATCTATAACATATATGTAAAAATGAAAAGATGGAAGGCACAATTGGAAGAATATAACCACGAAATCATTTATAAACCAGGCAGCACAAACATCGTCACAGACCTACTCTCACGACCACCAATCGCTAACTTAAATTCAATGACTGTCCACAGTAGTGACAGCTCTTCCGAAAATTTAATTATTTAATCATATCATAAGACTCCAAAAATTCATACAAATTCGAAATAGTTTTCCCTACGTACCATAGGCACTTAATAACTGAAACAACCTACAATGAAGAATCGCTAAAATCGCTTTTAAAGAAATATCTTAATCCATCGGTAATCAATGGTATAAAAACAACAGAGCCCATTATGCAAATTACAAAATTCGTTTCACACAAATAGTAGTCAAAGATATTACTAATACCGAGGCCTAAGATGAAATAGTAATCGAGGAACATAATCGTGATCATAGAAATGAAAAATATTATTTCCCCGCCATGTCGAAAAAATTCAAAAAAAAAAATTACAAAATTATGCAAAGTTTGTAAAGAAAATAAATATGATCGTCACCCAAACAATGCAAAAATTGGAGCAACAGCCTACTAGAATATCCAGGCCATACTATTCATATAGAAGTCATCGACTAGCTAAGAAAGCGATCGGACGTGTTGACCACAGAAAACGCTCTCTCGCATCTCTCGCGCACAATAAATTACTAGTTTACTAGTGTTACTTAACTAGTGTTACAAAAAACGCAAAAAACATAAAAAAAACACACACCAACAAAAAAATAGCTCCTGGGCTGCCGGATAAATGTTCGAACAGATTTGCCTCGCTATGAGAGGATGTCAATTCTGCAAAAAGGTCACGGATTGATTTGCAAGCCAAAAACTTTCCAAAATTACCAACTATACAATGCTAAATCGACTGAAAAATTTTTAAAATCAAAAGACCTTTGTGGTATGTATGCGATATCAGTGAAACTACACGCTACTTTAAACTCAGTAAAAGGTGTCGTTTTCGACAAAAATCTTGCCGAAGTTGACGGAAAAGAACTTATTAATGAGCTAAGCTCTCAAGGAGTAACAAGTGCATACAAATTCACGAAACTAGCCAAAGAAAAAACATTTCATACTGGCCTCATTGTCTTAATTTTCGACAGATTTCAACTACCTAGTGACTAGATGTAGCATAGTACAAACAAAAAATTAAACCATACATACCCAACCCCATGAGATGTAAAAACTGCCAATTACTTGGTCATACCCAAAAATGGTGTAAAAATAACCCATGCCCCGTTTGTAACCTACCGGCCCATTGCGACACAATATGCAGCCATATAACATGTGCAAATTGTTATGGCGAGCACACCTCATCTGACAAAACATGTCCAAAATACCAACAAATTAAGGAAATATTAACCATAAAAACATTAGAAAACATCAGCATGGGCGAGGCGCGTCGAAAATATAAAGAACAACACCCTACAGAAGTGGGCACAACTGTACCCTTTTCGCAAATAATTAACCACTCTCATCACAAACAAACAAAACCAGCAGAAACCGAAGACATATCATCAATAAACATTCAAAAACAACTCAGTACAACAAATTAATAGGCACTTACAGTTCATCAACTACAAATCAAAAGCCAATAATGAACAGAACAGCACTGAACACAAAGACGGTCATACAACACAAAACTCTAGTAACAACAATATCACCAATCTAACTTCTCAAGAGCAATTGATCTCACTTCTTTCTAGTTACACATTTCAAATCAACGATATCTCCGAAATACCAACAACTTCAATAATCACTGATCACAGCTACAGAGAAAAGAACAACACATACTTGTCAAATCAGTTCGAGGATATCTCTGATAACATTTCACAGCGGAATTAGTAAGAATAATAATTATTCAATTTGCACTCTCTACATATATGACTCCACTTACTACAATGGAATTGTAAAAGTTAATATAATAATTACACAGAAATAGAAATTTTGTTAAAATCCTATTCTCTACAAATTTTTTGCTCACAAGAAACACATTTATGAAAGAGCGCTAAGCCTTATTGCCCAAAGCAATACGAAGGATATTTTTTTAATTTACATCACAACGTAACTTCTAAGCAGGGTTTTGATACATTAGTGCATAAGTCTATTCAACATAAACATATTAACATTACGTCAAATGTTATTATTACTGCTGTACAAATTAACTTTCCCCATATTATAACAATTTTTTGCATATATATTCCCTCCCAACAACCTGTAACCGTAGCTGACCTTAGCTTACCAACAACGTAAATACTGCGATAATAATGTTAGGCGATTTCAATGGTTGCAGCCCTTTGTGGGACTCCCAATATTGTAACGCTAGAGGACAAGTATTTGAGTAATTGAGAATTACATATTAAGCTCGAATATAGCAATCCTTAACGATAATGTACCAAACCACTTTTCAACACATGGTAGCTTCACCAATGTAGATCTATCACTATGCTCGCCACAGTATCCTCCTCATGCCTGTTGGAGCGTTATAGATGATCTTCACAATAGTGACCACTTTCCTATACAATGTACCTTCAATTTTCTGTCCCGTTCGGAGAGGATACCTTCTTCAAATACTCAATTCAACTGTAACCGTGCAGGAAAGTTTCAAAATATTGCAACACAAAATCATTATATAATTTCGTCCCATATTAACAAAGAAGCCGCACAAATTCAAAAGACTCTAAGAAAGGCTGCCAATGAATCTATCCCAAAAACCAAACGTAGAAATACTAAACAAAATGTTCCATGGTCGAATCCGAACCTAAATTCATTAAGGCTAGTAAAACAAGACGCATGGAAAACATATCGGCAAGTGAAAAACATAGAGAATCTTATTGATTACAAAAAGAAGAATGCCCAAGAAAACAGCCAAATCAAAAGCTTTTGAACATCTCACAAAAACTATCAATCCATCCTCACCAACGAGCTATTCTTCTTCTTGATTGGTGTAGTCACCGCTTACGCGATTATAGCCGAGTTAACAACCGCGCGCCAGTCTTTTCTTCTTTTCGCTACGTGGCGCCAATTAGATATTCCAAGTGAAGACAGGTCCTTCGCTACTTGGTCCTTCCAATGGAGTGGAGGTCTTCCTCTTCCTCTGCTTTCCCCGGCGGGTACTGCGTCGAATACTTTCAGAGCTGGAGTGTTTTCGTCCATCCGGACAACATGACCTAGCCAGCGTAGCCGCTGTCTTTTAAYTCGCTGAMCTATGTCAATGTCGTCRTATATCTCGTRCAGCTCATYGTTCSATCGAATKCGATATTCGCCGTGGSCAACGCGCAAAGGACCATAAATCTTTCGCAGAACTTTTTTCTCGAAAACTCGCAACGTGGGTCTCTTATACACATCTAGATGTGTATAAGAGACAGGTGACTTATAGAGTTTGATTTTTGTTTGTCGAGAGACGACTTTAATTTTCAATTGCCTACTCAGTCCGAAGGAGCACCTGTTGGCAAGAGTTATCCTGCATTGGATTTCTAGGCCGACTTTGTTAGTGGTGTTTACGCTGGTTCCAAGATAGACGAAAGTATCTACGACTTCAAAGTTATGACTGTCAACAGTGACGTGAGAGCCAAGTCGTGAGTTCGACGACTGTTAGCTTGATGACAGGAGATATTTAGTCTTGCCCTCATTCCCTGCAAGACCTACCTGCTTTGCTTCCTTTTCCAGTCTGGGGAAAGCAGAACTAACGGCGCGGGTGTTGAGGCCGATGATATCAATATCAGCAGCTGTACACTCTTATAGAAGATAATACCTTCTCTATTTACTTCTGCAGCTCGAACTATTTTCTCCAGAAGCAGGTTGAAAAAGTCGCACGATAAGGAATCGCCTTCAGGCAAGGCCTCGTTTGGTATCGAACGGCTCGGAGAGGTTCTTCCCGATTCTGACGAAGCTTTTGGTGCTGGTCAACGTCAGCTTACACAGCCGTATAAGTTTTGCGGGGATACCAAATTCAGACATCGCGGCATAAAGGCAGCTTCTTTTCGTGCTGTCGAAAGCAGCTTTGAAATCGACGAAGAGGTGGGGAGTGTCGATTTTCCTTTCACGGGTCTTTTCCAGGATTTGGCGCATGGAGAATATCTGGTCGGTTGTTGATTTTCCAGGTCTGAAGCCACACTGATAAGGTCCAATCAATTTGTTGACGGTGGGCTTTAATCTTTCACACCTTATATGCGATATTGAGGAGGCTTATCCCACGGTAGTTGGCGCAGATTGTGGGGTCTCCTTTTTTGAGGATTGGGCATAGCACAATTAAATTCCAACCGTTGGGCATGTTTCGTCTGATCATATTTTACAAAGAAGCTGATGCATGCTCCTTATCAGTCCTTCGCGGCGTTCAATGCGGCGCGCCACAGCGCAAGGTGAAAATTGTTGCAGCTCTCAGCTAACCTATATTGATCACCCAGAACCCACCGCGTGGAGGTGGCTGCTCTTCGGGTTCCTCCCAAGCCCAACCCAACCAACCAACCATATGTCAGGCCTGTTTTAGTCTGAATCTGTGTCAAATTTATTGATAAAATCAGATTTTGTACTAAACTTTGGCACTTGTTGCCTAGATTTCAGTGTAGAGCGTATAAAASGATCACGAGATTGGGGGCCAATAACTTTAGAAGATGCCTCTGTCACCAGATTTCAGTGTAGAGCATATAAAACGATCACGAGATTGGGGGCCAATAACTTTAGAWGATGCCTCTGTCACCAGTTTGACGGTTCTCTCGACTGCCACGGTGTGAGAGGGGAATTCACTAAATTTCCATACCTCTGCAGTGTCACCCGACAGCCCTTTTATGAGTTCTTCGTTAGAAACGGATAAAGAGCTGGTGGAATATTTAAGGTATTTATTACGTGAATCGTTCGCGTGTCGCGCACCGCTTTAACGATGATATACTTAGAAAAGGCATCGCATATAGCCAAAATGTAACAATGTCCTTTCTTACTGCTAATGAATGGACCTAGGTGGTCAGCGGGAATTACGCGAAACGGTATCGGTTCTATCGGATCGTAGTGCATTACACCTTCGACTTTACCGGATTGGGCTTTTCGATAGCAACAATCAATGCACGCGGCGATGTAATTCTTTAGGTATTTACGCATTTGGGGAAACCAAAACTTACTGCGAATGCGGGTGATAGTCTTCTCTAACGCATGATGACCCATCTGGTCGTGGCATAGTTGAGCAATACGCCATCGTACAGCTTTTGGAACGACGAATTTAAGGCCATCGTCTTCTAGGCGATAAAGACGGTGATTTTGGATTCGAAAATATCTCCTGATTTCTCCTTCTCGATCACATTTAACATGACCTCGTAGAATGGCGCCTACTTCTCGTCTTGAATTTGCATAGTGTAAAGTCAATCGTTGACGTCGGCTTGTATCTCGAGGATAGAACCTACCGGTTTCACATTTTCAGCAAGGCTGGTCAGGTGCTCTACTCATGGCATTTACGTGGGGTAGCCTGCTACCGGAACGATGTACTGCTTCAAAGTCGAATTCGGATAATTTTAGCCACCATCGAGCGATTTTTGCTTTGAGCTCTTTGTTATCTCGAACTTTGGCTACGGCTGCMCAATCGGTCACAAGTCGAAATTTCTTACCAAGAAGGTATATGCGGAAACGGTCTAGCACTTCGACAACGGCGAGAGCTTCTAACTCATGTGAATGATATCGGCTTTCGCGTTCTGTGCAATGACGGCTGTAGTACATAGTTGGCTGCCACACTTTACAATCATACGACTGCATTATGACACCTGCGAGACCGATACTGCTAGCGTCTGTATGTACCTCATGCTGCGCATTTTGGTCGTAAAGGGCCAATGCCGGAACAGATGTCAAAAGATCGATAACACGTTGAAATGCTTGTTGCTGTGGCTCATTCCAGCGAAATGAGTTGCTTTCGGATTTTCGTAACATCGTTGTTAAAGGTTTAGTGATTAATGAAAGTTCAGGGACAAATTCCCTGAAGAATCTCGTGAGTCCTAGGAAACGTCTTAACTCTGTGATATTCGTCGGCGCTGGGAAATTGGAGATGGCTGATAGCTTACGGGTCCTAGGCATTATCCCATTCTCGGTTATCACGTGACCAAGGTATTCGATTTTACTTTCTAAAAATTTGTATTGGTCGATTCGCAAAGTCAAACCGCTTTCTCTAAGGAAAGTCAAGAACGTTTCCATACGCTGGAAACCTTCTTCAATCGTACGACTGGGTATAATGACGTCATCTAGATACGCCAAAACCTCACCCGTTTTCATTTTAGCCACCAACGTGTTCATAACAGTTTGAAACACGGCCGGAGCATTGACCAGCCCAAAAGGCATTCTGTTAAACTCGTAGTGCCCTTCATTGGTGACAAATGCCGTGAATTGTTTTGATTTCTCATCGAGCTCAATTTGATAGTACCCCATTCTTAAATCTAGCGTTGTAAAATATTTATTACCTGCGAGCTGTGCGAAGTGTTCCTCCATAACTGGCATTGGGTATGACATTTTGGTTGTAATTTTATTTAGGTACGGTATACATTGCTTTCATTACAAGCCGAAGTTGCAAAACAAATAACGGGGAATTTTTCAGTCCTTTTTCTTGTATGTGGCGTAGATTTTTGTGGTTCGAGATATACAACATTCAAAATACGCGGTAGGCCACCCGTAAAAGCATATATTGCAGTTTTCGTTTGCTTCACTTCAAAAGCAGTACAATGAGAATTAGTTTCGGACCTATCTCCTAATTCATTTATTTCCGCCCTAAAAAGGTTCATTGGACACCGTAAGTGCCGACGAAGATATTCAGCGACAACGCCACCAACTTTGTCGGCGCTGACCGCAAGCTGATGGAATTCGCTTCATAACAACGATTAAGCTTCAACTTTATACCGCCAAGAGCGACGCACTTCGGCGGATTATGGAATGCCGCGGTGAAGTCCATTAAACAGCGCAAACCACCCGGATCCCAGCGACGGCGAGGCGCTTAACCCAACACATCTTCAGATTTGCCGCTCCCTGCGAGCATTACCTCCATATCAGATGTCAGTAGACCCTATTCATTGCTTTGTTCTTTCAATAGCGCAACAAGTGGCTTCTCTCCACACGCAATCTGCAGCTCATCAACCTCTGCCTCTTGCTACCGCAGCAGTGGCAAATAGGATGCATCGTCGCAACCGTCGAAGGGCAAGACGGCAAGGTGCGAGTCGCAGACGTGGCAACCAAGACGGACACAATTAAGCGTCCCATCCACAAACTGGTCTTGCTTCCAATGAATGTTGAAGGAACCTGATCCTGGCAAATTGAACGGTGTAGCGTCAAGCGACAATATACATATACTATATGTTTATGGTTAAACCAAAAATTAAAATTAAGAAAACATGAATCATTAAAAATTTAATTAAGGAACTTTATTATATTCTTATACCAATATTATATTTGTAATACTAAAATATTACTTGGAGGATGGAGTCATGACTTTTGGTGACGACCATGGCAAACGAAATAAGGACTACGAATTGAGGGCATGCATCTAGAATGTCCGGTCCCTTAATTGGGAAGGTTTCGCTGTTCAGCTGGTTGATATCCTCGTAAAAATAAAGGCTGACATCACCGCCGTCCAAGAAATGCGATGGACGGGACAAGGACAGAGACGAGTAGGTCCTTGTGGCATTTACTAC
>NW_017537514.1:55423-64780 GCF_001853355.1 Bactrocera latifrons | reverse complement strand
AACAAACAGTCGTCGCACTCGCGACTTGGCACTCACGTCACTGTTGACAGTCATAGCTTTGAAGTTGTAGATAATTTCGTCTATCTTGGAACCACCGTAAACACCACCTGTTGGTGGTGTCAGCCAAGAAATCCAACGCAGGATAACACTTGCCAACAGGTGCTACTTCGAGCTGAGTAGGCAATTGAGAAGCAAAGCCCTCTCTCGACAAACAAAAACCAGACTCTATAAGTCACTCATAACTCCCGTCCTGCTATATGGTGCAGAGGCTTGGACGACGTCAACAACGGATGAGTCGACGTTGCGAGTTTTCGAGAGAAAAGTTCTGCGAAAGATTTATGGTCCATTGCGCGTTGGGCACGGCGAATATCGCATGGGATGGAACGATGAGCTGTACAAGATATAAGACGACATTGACATAGTTCAGCGAATTAAAAGACAGCGGCTACGCTGGCTAGGTCATGTTGTCCGGATGTATGAAAACACTCCAGCTCTGAAAGTATTCGACGCAGTACCGGCCGGGGCAAGCAGAGGAAGAGGAAGACCTCCACTCCGTTGGAAGGACCAAGTGGAGACGACCTTTTTCACTTGGAATATCTTGTTTTCACTTGGAATATCTAATTGGCGAAACGTAGCGAAAAGAAGAAACGACTGGCGCGCGGTTTTTACTCGGCTATAATGACTTAACATTTACCCTAACTTAATCTATTACAATATTTAACGAATGTTGGACAAATTTATATACTTACCTTTTTAAAATTCATACTTATATTACCATTAGTTCAAGCCGTTATTTTTAAGGTTTAGGCTAATAAATACAGAATTCTCTCTTATGTGAACCATTGAACCGAACTCACGCTTTTTCTTTACCGGAGTAATTTACCAAACTTTCTTGGGAGTTCTAATTTAAAATCGCACATCCTTAACCATTTTCGCATCTCAAAAGCGCTCGAGATTTTTCATGGCGATCGAGCAGGGACAAGTGCTTAATTAAAAAATTAAAACTAAACAATTAAATAAACTTAAACAATTAATAGCGYATTAATTAAATTTTCTATACTCTACTTACCTGTGCTACGAAATTTCGAAAAGAATAAAAAGAAATAAGGAAGAAGAGGCATGCAGTCTGATTGCTGAAACAAAAAAAATTTACATAAATGCATACGTATGTACTAATCACCACATCAAAATACTTATCCCGCTTACATACCATRTTGGGGCATACATATGTACAAGTGCGTGCAAAATCACTAAAATAAAAAAATAAGTGCAGCAACAAAGCAAAGGCGCTCTCCCTTTTTTTCACTATATTGACATATATACATACATATACTTACAACAATACTAGCAGACCCTGTTAAGCGTTGCTGAGGCTAAACTTTTTGATATATTAGATAAATAGAGAGATTAATTAATGAGGTAATGCACCGCGACCTGAGGTCTGTCATTGTGTCTTCTCCTATATCACATGTCTTCCCAGATTTCCAGCATCCTGAATAGTTCCARGAGTTTGCGGGCGCTACTGAGGTGAGGTGATCCCTGCTGATGTAAATTGAACCCAGGGCCTTAGGCCTTCTTCCGAAGATTGCTGTACAATCGTGCTGGTATTTCTTGTTCAATGTCGCAGAATCGGCAGTTAGCAGAGGAGACTATGCCTATGTTGGACAGGTTCTTCCTGAGCTTGCAGTGCCCTGTGTAGATCGCGACGAGCTGCTTGTTTTATCACCTSATACAGTATTGTGAGCTCYAGTATGACTYCCAGTGCCACCGTGGGGCATGTGCGCATTGACACCGAAGCATAGACACAGGCAAGTCTTTGCAGCTGKGATAGTCTCCGGATCACCGATGACTGCGCTGCCTTGGCGGCCCAGGCAACCGCTCCATAGKTGATAATARGCCTYACTATCATGGAATACAKCCATCTAATGATACTTGGGTTGCATCCCCAGAATCKGCCCGCCAGGCATTTGCATATCATAAGTGATTTAGTTRCTTTGGACAGCGTTAAGYCCAAATGCCTACTTCACCGTAAGGATGAGTCTAAAGTGAGATCAAGAAATTTGACCACCTTCGACATCTCCACCTTCATGCCTCCAATTGTTAGGGACCTCAAGCCCGGAAGAGATCTCCGCTTAGCAAAAGAGATCACAGTAGTTCTTGCTGGGTTGATATTTAACCCTACCGTGTTACACCATCCTTACGCCAGGTTGAAGCCCCTTTGAACAATGTCGTAGACAGTGTTCTCACCTCTACCTCTCGCCATTATGACAATATCCTCCGCGCACCCTTGACAGCGGATTCCAATGCTGGTGCGCAACTCAAGGAGCTCATCTACTACCAAGCTCCATAGCAGAGGGGAGAGTACTCCAAACTGTGYGCAGTCTCTTGTGGTGCCAAGAYGGATCTTGCTTTCCCCCACAGTTGTTTCCGCTACCCTAGTGCATAGTAGGGCTTCTATCCATCTCCCTGTCGGAGTTGTTACGTTCTTTCTCTCAAATGCCTTGATCACGCTAGTGTGACAACGCCTTGTGCAGCCGGGCTGACTCTGGTGTCGAGGAGACAATGTCACCGAATTTCATGAAACTGTTTGTCTTTGCAAGCCCAATCTCCTTGTTGTAGATTGTTAGGTGCTGCTTGTATTCCTCCCAGCTGCCTGTGCGCAGTTGATATATTACATGGATGTAAACTTTTCATGGATGGATGGATTTTCCAAATCTAAACTACAAATGGACATTGTTGAGACTTATTTATCGTCATTTCAAAAGCTAAACGAACTGGAAATTTTAGCTCCTGAAGGGTGTCGTAAAATCCGATGGTATCATTGGAATACGTGGCAGCAAGACCACTTCAGCTTTAAACTTTACAGATAATATGGTTTCTTGAAGAATATATCCGGTGATCTATTCGATAGCCATTCCCACAATTCCGTAATCCAGGTGGATTCAAATTACGGGTAAAAGAAATAGGTGAACCATTCTTTAATTGAAGATTATGTGGTGGCATTTCGGGTATATCTAGTGCATTTCAATTCAATTGGAAAACGTACACTTTCATTTTAAGAACAGTATCGATTGATTTAAAATACATCAGATCGCCTGGTAACAACTGTTGTATTTGGGAGTTAACTTCGTCAACATCAACATGTTTGGCTGCCAAAATCCAAAATTGCCCGCTCACTGAGCCAGGTATGATTCACGTAATTACCCTGTACGAGTATATTCGAAAAAATACTCTCAATCAATTAATTTATTTCCTCAAGAACAGTGCATAAATTATTTGGCAGTCGAATGCTCTTTGCGTTGTGTCTCTTTGCTTCGCGTGTAGTTGAGGTCATTGTCTATTATTTGAGAGTCACAATTATCCGTTAGCTCCAAAATATTCTAACAGTACGTTAACTGTTGGCTGGATTAAGTAGGTATTCAATAGATGGTGCCATGTTAAAAACACAAATTTAATAGCATAATTACTACGTAATGCTGAAACAAAGGTATAGCCTAAATTTTTTTTGTAAATAATTAGTGATTCTGCTATTAAATTGTAACTTATATAAAACGTTCGTATTTTTAACATAGCGCCATCTGTCGAATACTGACTCAATCCAATCAATAATTCGCGCCATCTGTTAGAATCTTTTGAAGCTAACAAATAATTCTGACTGTAAAATAATAGACAAATAATATACAAATAATTTGCAATAATATAAAATTGCGATTATAAATTGATCCTGTCCTCAATCAAATTGCACACGGTGTGCAAGCAAATTTAAAATCGGTGCAGTAGTTTAGGCGTCTATCGCGGACAAACAACGTGACATGTGGTTTTTATATATAAAGATATTGTACATATATCCAATTAATATTTTTGAACCCCACGTATGTTTATATCTAACTGTATAGATTTGAAGTGAAACAATTAGGTATTTGGGATTTTGGTAGTTTTTAACATAACTGAATAGTTAAATAAATTTGATTACAGAAATCTATAAAAGAAAATATTTAAAATTAAAATAATTCGTTTTTGTTCGCAATTTTTTCGATTCACTTTATTCAATTCAATTATCGATCGGCTTTTCGCTATTTTATTATTTTATCGATTTTCGGACAAGCATTTTTCGCCTAAATTAGTTCAACTGTGCTCTTTCTCGTTTTTCATAACTTATTTTAATGAATTCCATATATATCTGTTGCCTACCTCTATCGTCCTTTTTTCGGAAATTTAATTTAAACTTTAAACAAAATTAAGCAAGCCAAAGCCAACTCTCGCAAACCTGTCTCCAAGTAAGGAGTTGACGAACTTAAAGTCGTTAACAAGTCAAAGAACGTTTTGCGCCTAAAAACGGGCCTTCACGAAAAAACCATATCGCTAGATCCTATTGAATTAGAATGTCGGTTGGACATCTTAAATTCAAATAATGAAAAATTAATGAAATGCCAATCTTAAATTGAAGAGATTGATGACGACGTTATTACCCGAGGGTAATAGAGGACATAATCCTTGAATCGAAGTCCATAATAAAATCAATCTTATCAAAAAATAAAACTTCAATTCAAGAAACAACTTTTTTGTGACTCCCTAAATGAATCTGCCGGAATTCAAGGGAGAATATCCAGAATTTAAAAATTTCATCAGTTTGTTTGAGAGCTTGGTTCATAATGATCCAGATATCCCACATATTGAAAAATTTAACCATTTGGTAAATTGTCTACCTGGTGGGAACAGGTTGAGCTGCCAACCATCCTAAAGCCATCCGCGCTTTCAGGCACCCAGATGAGGTGTACCGCGGTTTCTTTCCGCAAGGCTATTCAGCCTCTCCCTACACTCCTGCACTAGAAGCGATTTGATCTCGTAAAAGGAGATCGCTATTCACTCATTGCGATAGTTGCTATGGAGGTTTATTTCTATTCACCGGCTTATGGCATAAACTTCTGCCTGGAAAATGCTCGGGAACTCACCCATCGGTATGGGGAGCCTAGTAGGTGTACCACCTCATAGTACTATTCTTCAGCAACAGCTCGAGGTTAGAGTCATTCCAATCGTCTTTGCTGCCGAGGGTAACCTTAAACTTTTTACTGAGGTTAACCTTTTTGGAAGTACTATCCCTCGGAAGGACGGCCAATGGTAACTTGCCACTTCTCATTTCCATCCTCTGGGATGAGACTACTTTACCTTTTCCACCCCTCTGCTGTTATTTGCAGAAGAGTGTGTTTGGCTACCAGACATATGACCAAATGAAGCGGAGTAAGTTCAAGAAGAACCCCCAGTGCTGCCGTTGGACAGTTTCGCATAGCGTCCGTTATGCATTCAGTAGCTTATTCTTAACGGATGTTTGCGATGCTACAGGGGCTACCGCCCCATATGTGATTATTGGTCTCACTATCATGGTGTACAACCATCTAACTATCCTTGGCTTTAAACCCCAGGACCTTCCTGCCACCCGATTGCACACCATTAAGGCTTTTGTCGCCTTGACCAACGTCAGGTTTACGTGCTGCTTCCACCTCAGCGTGGAGTCTAGCGTCAACCCGAGGTATTTTGTTGGTCATCCCTATCTCACTACCCCCCCAGTGAGAGATTCCTAAGACCGGGTAGGATCCTTCGTCTCGCCAACGGGATTACTGACGCCTTCGACGGGTTGATATTTAGTTCAACCTCCCTACACCACCCATTCGCTAGGTTGAGACCTCTTTGGATCAAGTCACAAAGAGTGTCTTCAAATCTCCCTCTTGCCATAATGACAATTGTCTGTTAGCAGTGTAAGCAAGTCGTCTACGACTAGACACCAAGCAGGGTTGATAACACATCCTCTGTGGGTAGCCTCTCTTTGTGCCGAGACGAATTCTGCTATCACTTACTGTGGTCTCAGCAAGCCTTATGCGCAGTACGGCTTCTAGCCATCTACGCACTGGTGCCGCCATATTCCTTTTATCCAGTGCCCTGGCTACACTCTTGTGGGACGTGTTATCAAAGGCACTTTCGAAGTCCAGGAACGCGCAAAGCATCACCTCCCCATGCTGCAGTGAACTCTCTATTTCAGAGGTCAGCTGGTAAAGAGCAGTGCTGGTAGATCTGCCCGCTCTGTAGGCATGCTGAGCCGCATGCAGCGGTGACCTCTTCAGCGCCTTCATCATTATTTCCTGATCCACGATCTTCTCCATGGTTTTTAGTAGGAAAGGGGAACTAGGAGGTCTGCCACGCCAGAGCCCCTTGACGCGGTAAGACCACAGTTACTCCCCAATTCGACACGGGAGTTGCATAACACCCTGGATTAGGAGGTGGTAGCTCTTGGTTAGCGCACGTATGCGACACCCGACGCTCCGCATGGTCAGTGCTAACTAGCACCAGCCGCGCAGGTTGTGGGGAGTCGAGTATGCTTTGCGCCTGAGCCCCTGCACCGCGGCGAGGTGCCTACTACTCGCAGAGGTAAAATAATTATGAATTTTCGACGGAATTCTGGGTAATGCGATACAATTCGTCAAATCATCCAGACTATAATATCAATGTTAGGGGCTGGAAAGCTCAGCACAATATTGAATTGGCGGATCCAGAATGTAAAAAAGTTTAAATTTTTCTGGGTGCAGAAACATTTTTGGATCTTCTAGCTGTTGGCCGAATTAAAAATGGTCCTATTCGACCAACACTACAGAAAACCATTTTAGGCTGGGGTGTATCTGGCAAATACGTCAGAAATTTAAGTGCTCCAGCTGAATAAGACTTATCGCCTATAGATTCAGTAGTCCCAAGATTTTGAGCTCTAGAAGAATTACCTTCAGAATCAAATGGCATCAAAGTCACACCAGAGAAACAAGAGTGTGAATTTTTTTTTGTTACTGTTCTCAAGTATTGCCTTCAGGACGGCTTCAAGTCAAAATGCTCTTTAATGCTGACGTAATTTACTCGGTCACTCATATGAAACCGCAGTTCGATATTTCGGGCCCTGGAGAGCAGAACATTAAAAGATGCAGAACTTCGTAAAATGTATTTGGAGTTTATGAACGACTATAGACACATGGATCACATGAGCCCAACGAACAATAAGATCCCGATATCCCGATCACTACTTCATTCCTCATCCATGCGTTTTAAGTCTCGAGAGCACAACAACGAAATTACATGTTGTCTTTGATGCTCCGAGTCGATCTTCAACTCAAATAGCATTAAATGAATTTTTGATGGTAGGTCCAACCATCCAAGAAGAGTTATACTCAACTCTTTTTCGTTTTCCATTACATAACTATGCACTAACAGCGGACATTACTAAAATGTATCGCCAAATAATTATGCAGGAAGAAGACAGAAATTGTCAGCTTATTGTATGGAGAGAGCTTCCTTCAGAGCAAATACAAATTTTTCGTCTTAACACCCTAACATACGGCACTGAGCATGCTCCATTTCTCGCAACACGGTGTTTGCAAATGCTCAGAGATGTCACTCGGTTAATTGACCATGAAAATAGACTTTTAATTCCAAAGATTTTGAGTGTCTAGATCTTTTGGGAAGTGAGATAATTCAAATACTAATTGGCCATGAAAATAGACTTTTAATTGCAAAGATTTTTAGTGTCTAGATCTTTTGGGAAGTGAGATAATTCAAATACTAGACTCCTCCGGATTCACTTTAACGAAATGGTTTTCGAACCACTGATTGCACTGAAATGTTATTAAGCTTCAATTACAAAAATTCCACTAAAAAGTAAGGATCCTCTGAATCCTGTTTGATCCTATTTAATTACTAGCTCCACTAGTTACAAAAAGAAAAAATTGCGCCTTGACACTAGCTGTCAGAATTTTTAAGCCACCCAATGCAGCTCTCATCTATAAGCATTCCTCATTACATAAACGTTGAGTCGAGTGCTATTTGCCAAATGCATGGTTTTGCCGACGCCTCAATAAGGGCGTACGTATGCTACATAAATAAACGAAGCCAATCTGGTAGTAATATTAAATGTATGCTGCTTACTGCAATGTCTAGAGTGGCTGCGCTGAAGACCAAATTTCTTCCGCGTTTTCAGCTCTCGTCAGTACGTCTTCTTTCGAAATTAAAGTCAAAAGTAGCTCCTATGTTGAATCGAAATTTCGAAAAACTACATTTTGGACTGACTCTGAAATAGTTTTACATTGGATTAAAACACGTCCGTCCTCACTACAAACCTTCGCAAACAGGGTGTCCGAAATCCAAGAGTTGACTGAAAAAATTGTGTGATGACATATATGTATATTACGATGGATCAGACGACCAATCCTCCATGGGAAAGTATCTAACATCAGATAAGTTAAACTTTAGTTTTTTAAAAATTGTACAGGTGATTCAACATTCAGAATTTTCGGATGTTATTAAAAAATTTCATAAAGGTACCACTCTAACCGCAAACTTGCAAAACTTAGCCCGTTGTTGCATGAGTACTCGGATAATTTGCTTTCAATCAAATTAATCTGAGTAGGAGGTCCATTAAATGCACCTCTCCCATATGATGAAAAGTTTCCGTTATTATTAAAAAAAAAAATTTCGCACGCTAACCCTAGCATATCTACTGATATGCTGAGCCCTGCGAGCATTACTTACAGACCAGGTGTCAGTGGACCCAATTCGTTGCTGAGGGAGATGGCATCTTGTTTGTGCTCTCAAGAACGCAACAAGTGCCTCCACTGCACACGAAATCTGCAGCTCAACGACCTCGTCCACGAGGACAACTTGCCGCCGCAGCAGTGGGTAATAAGACGCATCGTTGCAACCGGGGAATGACAAGACGGCAAGGTGCGAGTCGCAGACGTGGCAACCAAGACGGACTCAATTAAGCGTCCCATCCACAAACTGGTCTAGCTTCCAATGAATGTTGAAGGAACCTGATACTGTCAAATTGGACGATGTAGCTTCAAGCGACAATATATATATATATGTATATGGTTAAAGCAAAAATTAAAATTAAGAAAACATGAATTAATAAAAATTGAACTAAGGAACTTTATTATATACTTATACCAATACTATATTTGTAATACTAAAATATTACTTTACTTAATATTTACCTTAACTTAATCTATTACAATATTTAACGAAAGTTGGACAAAGTGGTATATTATACTTACCTTTTTAGAATTCATACTTACATTACCATTAGTTTAAGTCGTTATTTTTAAGGTTTAGGCTAATAAATACAGAATTCTCTCTTATGTGGACCATTGAACCGAACTCACGATTTTCATTACCGGAGTAATTTACCAACCTTTTTGGGAGTTCTAATTTACAATCGCACATCCCGCTCGAAATTTTTCATGGCGATCGAGCAGGGACAAGTGCTTAATTAAAAAATTAAAACTAAACAATTAAATAAACTTAAACAATTAATAGCGCATTAATTAA
>NW_017537514.1:47610-55037 GCF_001853355.1 Bactrocera latifrons | reverse complement strand
AAAATATTTAAAATTAAAATAATTCGTTTCTGTTCGCAATTTTTTCGATTCACTTTATTCAATTCAATTATCGATCGGCTTTTCGCTATTTTATTATTTTATCGATTTTCGGACAAGCATTTTTCGCCTAAATTAGTTCAACTGTGGTCTTGCTCGTTTTTCATAACTTATTTTTATGAATTCCATATATATCTCTTGCCTACCTCTATCGTCCTTTTTTCGGAAATTTAATTTAAACAAGCAAAAATGAGCAAGCCTCTCGCAAATCTGTCTCCAAGTCTACCTGGTGGGAGCAGTTAAAGCGTTTCATATGTCGGGAGAAAATGACCCTAAAGCGTTGACAAGTCTCAAAAAAGTTTATGCTAATAAATGTTTCGTATTTTTCAATACAATGTATATACTTTTTGAGCTGCCAACCATCCTAAAGCCATCCGTGCTTTCATTGTGATCAATGATTGACGAAGTGTCAGTGGTTATTGACTCATTGCTATCGCTGGGCGATAAGAAACAGAATACAAACGCTATAATTATACACATAGTGATGACAAAGGTGAACTCTGCTACCCGATCCAAATATGAGGAACAGCTGGATTATAACAAGCTGTCACTGTGAAAGGATTGTAGAGCCACCCTAAATCGAAGAAGCTAATCTAGCGAAATCTAGCAGCTATCAACGGATGGAGCATCACACTCAAGGACGAAGCCCATACCAACAATCAGTGCGAGCCATGGGAAAAATCAAATACGAGGCAGCCTCTTTGTCAGCAGTGCAAATCCATGGACTACTATTTGACTGCCTGCGTCGCTTTCAAGGCGCTTCCGGTCCACCACACATGCCGTGCAGGATCGGGTAATGTTGGCAACAGCATACATTTTAGCGAGGACCAGCTGTGGAGATTACCTGTCTGCGAGAGCGTTGCTGGCTTCGGCCTTCCAGGTCAACTTTATGACGGAGGACTTGGCTCAGAAGTTGCGGATTCGACGTCAGCACAAAACATTTTTCGATCTTCTAGCTGTTGGCCAAATTAAAAATGGTCCTATTCAACCAACACTACAGAAAACCTTTTTAGGGTGGGGTATATCTGGCAAAAACGTCAGAAATTTAAGTGTTCCTCTCAAATTACATAGTACTTTAATTGAAGCTGAATAAGACTTAACGCCAATTCAGTAGTCCAAAGATTTTGAGCTCTAGAAGAATTACCTTCAGAATCCAACGTCATCAAAGTCACACCAGAGAAGCAAGAGTGTGAATTTTTTTTTTGTTACTGTTCTCAAGTATTGCCTTCAGGACGGCTTCAAATCGGAATGCCCTTTAAAGCTGACC
The DNA here is from genome assembly GCF_001853355.1 of Bactrocera latifrons. Taxonomy (NCBI): domain Eukaryota; kingdom Metazoa; phylum Arthropoda; class Insecta; order Diptera; family Tephritidae; genus Bactrocera; species Bactrocera latifrons. The sequence goes on along the minus strand of NW_017537514.1, from coordinate 53,713 downwards.
ATAAGTTACTTGGTTACACAAATGAAACCGCAGTTCGACATTTCAGTCCCTGGAGAGCATAGCATTAAAAGATGCAGAACTTCGTAAAATGTATGATGACTTTATGAACGAATATAGATAACATGGATTACATGGATCACAAGAGCCCAACGAACAATAATTTCCCGAGGGAGCTACAATATTTCATTCCTCTTCAATGTGTTTTAAGGTCCGAGAGCACAACAACCAAATTATGTGTTGTCTTTGATGCTCCGAGTCGATCTTCAACTCAATAGCATTGAATCAACTTTTGATGGTAGGTCCAACCATCCAAGAAGAGTTATACTCAACTCTTCTTCGTTTTCGATTACATAACTATGCACTAACAGCGGACATTACTAAAATGGGCACGATTACGATTATTTTGGCCCCGCGATTTGAGGGTATAATCTGAAAGAGGACAATCTCTGGATTAAAAAATGTGTACACATATACCCTTCTCAGACTTATCGTTTACGATATATTTGTATTTAAAGTTCCACAATTTTACATGCAATTCACTTTTATTTATTTTTTTTATTTACATGTGTGTATTGTGCTCTTGTCGTATTTTTTTTTTGTGGAACTACTTTCTGCACTGGCGGCCTTCGGCCGCGCTTCAAAAAAACAAAAAAAAAAAACTCTGTTCGGTCCAACACCGGGGCGTTCATAGTTCTTTTGTATCAAACTACTTTCTCCTCCGGCCGCGTTTAAAAAAAAATAACCCTGGTCGGTTCAACATCGGGGTGTTCATAGATCTTTGTGTTGAAAACTTCGGAATATATATGAAACAATCGTTCTTTTTAAATCATTTATATCTGTAGATATGAAACAGAAAAATTTTTGATTATATTATCAGGACACAAAGTATGGCAACACTGATATTTGTCATAAATGTAAACACACAAATCTCGTGAATGTTTGAATGTGAAAAATAGTTTTTAAAATATATTTATTTTCTTAAAAATACACAATGAGTGTAAATTTTTTATATATTTGAAAGTGTACAGTGTAATTAAATATATATTAATTGAAAAATGTGTGAAAAGTGGGTTGAACATAGTGAAATAACGAGCATTGTTTTTACAAATTTTTGAACTTTAAACAGAAATATCTCGAAAACTATGAGTCTGAGGAGGGTATATGGGCATACATTTCTTAATCCTGAGGACCTCCTCTATCCATCCGTGTTAATATTGCCCTAAAATGTATCTCCAAATTATTATGAAGGAAGAAGACAGAAATTGTCAACTTATTGTGTGGAGAGCTTCCTTCAGAGCAAATACAAATTTTTCGTCTTAACACCGCAACATACGGCACTGCGCATGCTCCATTTCTCACAACACGGTGTTTGCAAATGCTCAGAGATGCCACTCGGTTAATTTTCCATCAAAAGAGACTTTTATGTTGATGATTTATTAACAGGGTCCGAAAATTTTGAGTCTCTAGATCTTTTGGGAAGTGAGATAATTCAAACATTAAAATAAATGGTTTTCGAACTAGTGATTGCACTGAAATGTTATTAAACTTCCATTACAAAAATTCCACTAAAAATTAAGGAATCCATTGGTTGCCGGAGGAGGATTTGTTTCGATTTGTTTTAGATGACAATTTTAATTATCTGCGAGCTACTAAACGAAACATACTATCAGTTTCTGCTAGCCTGTTTGATCCTATTAGATTACTAGCCCCACTAGTTACAAAAAGCAAAAATTTCGCCTTGACACTAGCTGACAGAATTTTAAAGCCAACCCAATGCAGCTCTCATCATAAGCATTCCCCGTTACATAAAAGTTGAGTCGAGTGCTATATGCCAAATACATGATTTCGCCGACGCCTCAATAAGGGCGTGCTACATATATAAACGAAGCCAATCTGGTATTAGCATTAAATGTATGTTGCTTACTGCAATGTCTAGAGTGGCTGCTCTGAAGACCAAATTTCTGCCGTGTTTTCAGCTCTCGTCAGCACATCTTCCTTCGAAATTAAAGTACATTTGGACTGACTCTGAAATAGTTTTACATTGGATTAAAACACATCCATCCTCACTTCAAACTCGCAAACAGGGTGTCCCAAATCCAAGAGTTGACTAACAAAATTGTGTGATCACATATATATGTAGGACGGCAACATCGCAGTGGACGAAAGACTTTGAATATACTATTTACTTAACAATACAACCCTGACAACCTTGAACGAACCTGACGAACGCGTTGCAAGCAAAACGGCAGTTGTAAATTGAAAGTTGAAGAGCCAGCATCGAACAAATGAATTTACAATAAAACACTTATTACTCATTTCGGATTATTACTACAAATTGGTGTCAGAAGTGGCATGAGCTTAACGCGAACAGTTGTGTGAGTGTGTGGCAGTGGTCAACCAAAAAACAAAGACGTTGATATTGCTATAATATAATATATTGCACTAATCGAAAATATTTAATATCTTGTGTGGAGAAAGACATCAACAAATTGTGTGCAAATTCTTGCTTGACGATAGCTGAATATTGCAAGTGAACAAGTTTTGTCTTGTGTGGTTGAGGCTGAAACGAACGAGTACTGGCGTGGCAGAGGCCGAATAGCGCTAGCGTACTAATCSTGTATTGCGGCAGATGCTGAAAACGTGAATACTTTTTGTTGGTGAAGTACGAGTACTGGCGTGGCAGAGGCCGAATAACGCTAGCGTACTAAACGTGTGTTGCCGCAGAGACTGAAAAGCATAAACAATTATTGTTGGCGAATACTGCGCTGGTGTGGCGGTGGCCGCATAGCGCTAGTGAATATTTGTGTGGAAAAGGCTGAAAGCACAAAAGCAAATTGTTGTTGGTTTAACACTCGCTGTACTTGCGAGATAATTTTCCGTTGATTCAAAAATCTTCGTGAAATTGTTGGCATCGTATCATCTAGTCGTTGCTAGGCTGTAATACTGGCAGAAGAAGTGTAGCTGAAACATCGAAAAATTCTTATTGGAAAATTGTAACGAAACATTATTTGGCGAAGCAGCGGAATTGAAATTGGACAAGCAGAACTACAGATGAGTACGAGTAGTATAAGAAAGTAGTAAGAGCAAAAGAAATAGAATGAAAATTTGAATTGTAACTGATAACTAAGTCATTATCTTTCTCATTTTTCATGACATTCTTAAGATGTTGAAAGTTTATTTTGATTGCTTGTAAGCAACACAGAAGAAGGAAATTTATACTTTGATAGCTGCGGTGAATTGTTAAAGTAGTATAAGCCTTATGCCAAATTGCAAAAGCAAAATCGACCTAATAAGTTGCTGTATGATTTAATTAAACTACTTTTATGCGAATAAGACAAATTATTTTATAAGATATTTGGTGTAACTATTTTTACATTACTCTTGATAACTTTTAAATAATTTCAAAYTGAATTGTAACTGGYTSTGTAAATTCCACGATGGAAAGAAGCGAAATTTTAAAATTAAATGTAAATGATTTGAAAGCCAAATTAATTGCGTTAGGGCTGCCGACTACAGGACGAAAGATGACCTTACAAGACAGACTTCTTGAGCATTATGGAATGACTGTTGAGGCTAACAATGATGATGACGTTGACGAGGGCTACGAGTATGGCGTCGCTGGCACTTCACCATCAAGTGAAGTCCATTACCAAACACTTAGTCATACGCCATTCACTTTGCGCGATATTGCAGTCTCATTAACGTCTTTTAGCGGTTCGGATTCTTCGTCAGTCGAGGATTGGTTAGACGAATTTAATGAAAATGCTGAGGCAGTTCATTGGAACCCATTGCAGAAATTTATATATGCTAAACAGCTGCTTAAGGGTGCAGCAGAACTTTTCATACGAAGTCAGCGAGGAATTACTAGTTTTGATATATTAGCGCAGGCATTGAAATCTGAGTTTGGTATTACAGTATCGTCCATCGAGGTTCACCGTATGCTACGAAATCGTCGAAAGCGTAACAATGAAGATTATAAAGAGTATCTTTATAGTCTCATGGAGTTAGGTAAGGCAATTAAACTTGACGATATTAGTTTAATTGAATATTTCGTAGAGGGTATTCCTGATTCACGACAAATCAAAATCAACCTTTATCAGGCAAAAACCATACCAGAGCTGAAAGAGCAAATACGTGTGTATGAGAAAGTGCGATCTGGTCGCCAGCAAGTGACCAGCTCAAGCTTAAATCAAATAACTCCCAAATCAGTAACGACAGCTAATCAGGACTCAGAGAAAGGAAAAGTTAAACGAGGCTTTAAGTGTGGTAATGTTTCTCATATAGCAAAAGATTGTAATCAGGCACAGCCTAAATGTTTTAAGTGTGGGCAACAAGACCATCGTGCGGCCGATCGTCGAGATAAACAAGCTTCAGTGAAAACCGAGAAAGGTAGCGTAAATACATTGGAAGAGGACCTAGTCCCAAAAGTTGGCGAAATTGGTAGGTGCATTTTCAAGGACTTGAAATGCAAGGGTGTAACCTTTTCGGCATTAATCGATACCGGTTGTGACCTTTGTTTAATACGTAACGACATCTTGCTCATGTTGGGAGAAGATATTGAATTGAATAACGATAAGCGTCGCCTAAAAGGTATTAGTGGTAGTATCCTTGATACTGTAGGTAGTTTTACCATTCCAGTTCATGTTGATAATATGCAACTTGAAGTTACATTCCACGCTGTGCGTGAACGTGATATGCATTACTCAGCAATAGTCGGTAATAGTATACTCAAATATGTAAACTTGATTGTATCGGAAGATTTGGTGGAATTCAAGGCAAAGATGGTTAAAGATGAGGTAGATAGTACATCACAAAGCATTACTACGCTAACAAATTCTGATTTATGCAGTAGGAAATTAGTGAACGCAACGAAACAGCAGAAGATTGATGTGCTAGAAGAATTCAAAGATTTGTGTTGTCTAGTGGCAAAATGTGACGTTAGTGAGCCGGAAGTTGACTTGTCACATTTGCAGGTAAACAATGCGAACAGGGTCAAAGAGTTGATTATCCGTTATAAGCCAAAAAAGACTGGGGAATCTTCAATTGAAATGAAAATTTTATTGACGGATGGTATTTCAATTTATGAACGGCCTAGGCGCATGTCATACGCTGACAAAAAAGTCGTCGATGATCAGGTAGCGAAATGGTTGGAAGAGGGGATCGTTCAGCGTAGTTCGTCAGAATATGCATCGGCTATTGTGCTAGTGTCTAAAAAGGACGGTAGTAAGCGACTCTGTTGCGACTACAGGCGGTTAAATACTAAGATCGTACGAGATAATTTTCCGATGCCCCTATTAGACGATGTTATTGAAAGACTACAGGGAGCTAAAATTTTTACGACTCTGGATTTAGCAAACGGGTTTTTCCATGTTCCAGTTGAGCGGAGCTCAAGGAAATATACAGCTTTCGTCACACATAACGATCAGTTTGAATTTTGTTATGTTCCGTTTGGAATCTCAAACTCGCCCGCTGTATTTTGGCGTTTTGTATTTGCTGTTTTAAGAGACATGATCCAGGATGGAACAGTTGTGTGCTACATGGATGACCTCATTATTCCCACTAAGGATTTGAATGAGGGCGTCCAAAAGCTGGAAGGTGTTCTAAATAGAGCATCAGAGTACAACATAAAAATTAAGTGGAACAAGTGTAGGATTCTCGTGCGTAGAGTCGACCTTTTAGGGTATATTTTAGAGGACGGTACTATAGCACCGTCGGCAGCAAAAACTCAAGCCGTGGCGAAATTTCGTATGCCACACGATAAGAAGTCGTTACAGCGCTTTCTCGGTTTGACATCTTATTTCCGAAGGTTTATACAAGGTTACGCAGTGGTAGCGAAACCACTTACTGGCCTTTTGAGGAAGGATTCAAAATTCGAAGTGGGGGACGAAGAGCTGACTGCCTTCCAGCAGTTAAAAATAGCCGTGATGAAAGCCCCTGTTTTAAAGCTGTACGACCCTAAAGCAATCACTGAAGTGCACGCGGATGCCTGTATTTACGGACACGGAGCTATTTTAATGCAGAAGGACACGGATGATCAGGAATTTCATCCTGTTCAATTCATGAGCCGTAGATGTAAACCGGCTGAAGAAAGGTACCACTCTTA
>NW_017537514.1:38727-47430 GCF_001853355.1 Bactrocera latifrons | reverse complement strand
GGGTCAAAAATGAGACATGTGGACGCACTAAGTAGGGTGTCCTGTCTTATGTTAGAAGACTCCCTGATACACAGGTTGAAACAAGCTCAGCAGAGAGACCACTGGGTTAAAGCGGTATGTGCAGTGTTAGAGCAGAATAGTTATGAAGATTTTTATCTCAAGCAAGGAATTCTCTTCAAAAATCCCATTAAGGAACTTGTAGTCGTTCCATCGTCTATGGAACACGAAATAATCGATGGCACACCGGCAGGCTCATTTCTCAATTAACAAAACTAAAGATGCAGTTGAGAAATCTTTCTATATTCCGCAGATAACCGCTAAAGTCACGAATGTAGTTCGTAGTTGCGTATAATGTATTGTGAGTGAAAGTAAGTCGGGGAAAAAAGAAGGATTCCTTACACCGATAGACAAGGCAGACAGACCTTTAGAGACCTACCATGTCGATTAAGTAGGTCCAATGGAACAGACCGCTAAGTCATATAGTTACATATTTGTCKTGGTTGATGGGTTTTCAAAGTTCGTCTGGCTCTATCCGACTAGAAATRCGGCAGCAGATATTGTTATAGATCGGCTTAGCCGACAGGCTTCAGTGTTTGGAAATCCGAAACGCATTATATCCGACCGAGGTGCAGCGTTCACGTCAAACTTTTTTAAGGAATACTGCGAGAAAGAAGGAATTGAACATCTTGTTATTGCCACTGGTGTATCCCGCGGGAATGGCCAGGTGGAGCGCATCCATAGAATTATCATTCCGATGTTGTCTAAGCTTTGTTCGGAAAGTCCAGGTCATTGGTATAAACATATAGGGCGTATTCAGCAGACAATAAACAATACTCCTCCTAGGAGTACAAAGTTTACACCTTTCAAGTTATTAACCGGAGTTGAGATGCGAGTAGGTTCTGACCCTAAATTGAGCGAATTATTAGAAGAAGCAAATATAAAGGAGTTAGACGAGGAACGTGAGAATGTGCGTAAAGCAGCACAATCAAATATTAGCAAAATACAAGAAGAAAATACAGAAAGGAAGAGGCGAAATACGGACAATCGAGTTAGTCGCCATCAAGCGCACACAGTTTGGTTCGGGATTAAAATTAAAGCGGAAATTTCTAGGTCCGTATAAAGTAAGCAAAGTTTTGGCACATGGTAGGTATGAGGTAGTGACAGTAGGCGACCACGAAGGCCCCGGCCGTACAATTTCTATTGCGGAATAAATGAAAAAATGGGAGCCTTCGGTTCCACCTGAGTCATCATTCGAGCCGAATGAGGCGTCATGAGGGCCGAATGTAGGACGGCAACACCGCAGTGGACGAAAGGCTTAGAATATACTATTTACTTAACAATACAACCCTGACAATGTTGAACGAACCTGACGAACGCGTTGCAAGCAAAACGGCAGTTGTAAATTGAAAGTTGAAGAGCCAGCATCGAAAAAATGAATTTACAGTAAAACACTTATTACTCATTTCGGATTATTACTACATATATTACGATGAATCAGACGACCAATCCTCCATGGGACAGTATCTAACATCAGATGAGTTAAACTTGAGTTTTTTAAAAATTGTAAAGGTGATTCAACATTCAGAATTTTCGGATGTTATTAAAAAATTTCAAAAAGGTACCACTCTAACCGCAAACTTGCAAAAACTTAACCCGTCGTTGCATGAGTACTCGGATAATTTGCTTTCAATCAAATTAATTTGAGTAGAAGGTCTGTTAAATGAACCTCTCCCATAGGATGCCAAATTTCCGTTACTTAAAAATAAATATATAACATAAAAATAAAACAATGAGTTTTTACTTGGCGACACTATGAGCTTATGTTGAGCTTTATTACAAAACTGAAAACTTAATTCTATTGTTGGTTGTTAGGAAGCTAAGACCGAGCCATATAAATGCCTAGACATCCAAATTAGGTTTGCGAGTGTTTCGCTCAACTACCTAATAATTGGGAGAGCGGATGCGCGTGTAGCGCATTCCATTAAGCTAACAGTGCAATAGGAGTCACAATTGTAAGTTGCCTCTTAATTATGCAGACATTGCTGTCAGCAAATTTATGTTGTGTTAACATATAATCGCCACCCTGGACTAAAGCGTTGGTTGCGCTTCTTCGAGAACGCATATGGYTAWYTAATGCCCRAGAAGCTTGCAGTAGAACCGTAAGAAACTGTAGACATTGTTTTCATTACAAACCGAAGTTGCAAAACAAATAATGTGAAATTTACCGGTCGAAAATTTGGAGCACTATGGCGTATGTATGTGGCGTAGATTTTTGTAGTTATTTGCACAACATTAAAAATACGCGGTAGGCCACCCGTAAAAACATATATTTCAGTTTTCGTTTGCTTCACTTCAAAAGCAGGACATTTAAAATTAGTTTCGGACCTATTTCCTAATTCATTTATTTTCGCCCTAAAAAGATTCATTGGACGCCGAGGAGTGCCGACGAAGATCTTCAGCGACAAAGCCACCAACTTTGCCGGCGCCTACCGCAAGCTGAAGGGATTCGCTGCTGAAGAAAGATTAAGCTTCACCTTTATACCGCCCAGAGCGAAGCACTTCGGTGGATTATATGCCGCGGTGAAGTCCGTCAAACAGCCCCCAGCAGATCTACTGATTTGCTGCTCCCTGCGAGCATTACCTCCATATCAAGTGTCAGTAGACCCTATTCGTTGCTGCGAGAGATGGCAACTTGTTTTTTCTCTCAAGAATGCAACAAGTGGCTTCACTCCACACGCAATCTGCAGCTCATCGACCTTTGCCTCTTGCTCCGCAGCAGTGGGAAATAGGACGCATCGTTGAAGGGCAAGACTGCAAGGTGCGAGACGCAGACATGGCGACCAAGACGGGCACAATTAAGCGTGAATTAAGGAACTTTATTATATATATTAGGTTGTCAAAAAAGTCTTTCGGTATTTTCGCTAGTTGGTGCTGAGAGCACGTAGTTCCAGTTTTGTAAGTCGCATCGAGTCATGCTATACCTTTTTGGAAAGCTCATTTCACGCGCTAACACGTGTTTGATTGATTGTCGTTTCTTTTAAGTCGTTCGTGAGTTATAGCATCGCAAACATGGAGCAAAATAAGTTGGCCACAAAGGAGTCCAGTGAAAATTGGCTCCCCGAGTTTTTTGCCAATAGGGAGGCGAGCTTCTAAGAGAGGGGCATTATGAAGTTGAAAATTCAATAAAAATACCGCATGACTTTTTTGACAACCTATTATTTGGTTATCACGAGCTTTAATGCCTTGTGACAACTTCGATTTGAAATCTTTATATACAGGACAACCCTTGTAATTAGCGGTGTGATTTCCACCACAATTGCTGCATTTTTTATTTAAATCGGCTTTCCTAATGGTGCATTTGGAAGTGGGATGTAAATCACCATTTACCACGCAAATACTGTGTAGAGTGCAATGTGATGTGGTGTGGTCATATTCTTGGCAGTTGAAATATTGTACCGGAAAGTTTCTTTTATATGATTCTTCAACTGTTACGATGCAGAAAATATGTAGGATGAGTTTAATATTTTTTAAGTTGATTAGAGTTCGGCTACAATTCATTTTTAAACATTGGCTGTGGTACTTTGTTTCTAACAAATACATTTACAACAGTTTTAATACCAAAACCGCATTCTTTCAATACTTATTTGACATCACTAGAGTCACCCGCGGACTCTATACGCTTAATTACAACAATCTTAATATTTCAATAACACTTTTTTCAATGTAGGAATGAATTTTTTTCTGTCTATATTGCCTTTTTCAAAGGCACTCCATGAAAATTATTAGTTCCTCCAAGTTCACTTAATTTAGCAACAAGAGCATTAGCAACGGTCGCGCAAATACATTGGAGGTGGTTTGGCATTCACGACTGTGGTGGTACCCTTCGGTTCGTCTGAACCACTGCTTAGTAAGACAAATATATTGCCATTTACTTGGTTCTTATTCGGTATGCTGCCTTGAATTTTTTTTGGATTGACCGCTAACTTTGGAGGACTTAATTTCTTTTATGTTAACGTAGCGGTCAATGCCAGATTGTACAGATTCTCCTTTTTTATTGGTAAATTGTCATCTTGCGTTATGTTATTCTTCGCTGTCTGCGCGCTTGCTGGTACCTGTTTAGTTGTTGGTGTGGTCACGTCTTTTACTGGCCGTTGTTGACTGCCGTTTCCTGTTGCTTTTGTCTTTTGTAAGCTCTGCTTACAGTGCTGCTCAGTTGGTCGCTGCAATGACTCATCCTTCTCACCGTTGCCTTGTTTCTTGTTTGTTAGTAGGAGCTGCATTCTCAGGCTCGACAAAGCCAAAGATGGCATTCAGAGAATGCCTGCGGCCTTTTTGATGGGGCTGCGCTGCGCTCATGCCTGTGTTTCTTTTTTTTTTGCAAAGCCATCTTCTTTCATAAAGTTTTTTGCAAGGTCCGGTTCCCCCTTAAATTAAAAAATAAATCCTGCGTTTGACTTCGAAAAATGTGTAATCGTAATCTCAAAGTGGTATTCAGAAAGAGTCTCACGCTTTCATTTCATGAAACATGCATGTATATATAAGTTGCGACATATTGTATTAGAAATAACGGTACTATGAATTTTTTAATTGCTGAATTACATACAAGGAAATATCCCTGCCAGCCACGGCTAAAAAATTTTCTCAAATATTTCAATGCTATTACACATTTTTTCTCTATGAACTAACACCAACGCACATGTTATGTTAGTTTAGTTTTTTGTTAGTTGATTACTTTTTTTTTAACCTAGATGCGATGAAAAAAAAGCTCATATCTTTATTTATTTGAATGACTGCGAATGAGAAAACATATAGCTATATGCTATAGCTACCCGATCTGAACAATTTAGAATAATAGAAAATAGTCTGTACCAAATTTCGTGAATATTACTAGTCAAATGCGAAAGTTTTCCATACAAGTCCTTAATTCCGATCGTTCAGTTTGTATGATAGCTATATGTTATAGTGGTCCGATATCGGCAGTTCCGACAAATGAGCAGCTTCTTGAAAATGACGTTTGCAAAATTTCAAAACGATGTCTTAAAAAGTTACGGACTAGTTTGTATATATACAGACAGACGGACATGGCTAAATCGATCATATCAACATACTGATAATTTATACATATATTTTATAGGGTCTCCGACGCTTCCTTCTGGGTGTTACAAACTTCGTGCTCCTACAACAAGAAGGTAAGTGGATGAATTTTATGTGAGTTTTTAACAATATTTTGCAAGTAATTACTTCATTTGTTTTTATAGCATTGGAAATCAGAACTGAACTGCAAATAAAAGCTGCAACAATGTCATTAGAAGCAGCAAACATAAATTATAAAGTAAGTATGTGAAAATAAGTGTGTGTTCTTTGAAATTGGCCTGCGCAGTCCAATATAATATGCAAAAATAAATGTTTGCTTTATATTTTAAATGACCAGATAATATTAATATTCCTTTCAGATATTATTATAATTTTTATTTAATTAATCTTTGCTTTCGGAGTCAATTCTATTTATATTTAATTTTTTTATCAGATATAATCAATCTTCTCTTTTAGATATTATTATTATTTTATATAATTATCTGTATTTTTCTTTTAGATATCACGAATTCTATTTACTTTTTCTTAATTTTCAGATATTAATAATTTTTTTTGCTTAATATATTTGTAATCCTGTAAAAATTGCATATTAATGAGGAAGCAATTTAAAATTGTTTAGAATTCTAAAAATATCAGAAGATAATCAGAAAATGCAACCCTGCATCAGCTGTCGATTGAGGATATTAGAGCAGCTCAGATATATGTACGTTTTTATATGACACTACTAAATGAGCGAGTTAATACTTTAACATTTAACCACGCCTTAGCTCAACTCAGCATAGCAATAGCTAACCACAAGTATAGCATGACACAACATGTGCCGGATGCATGATAAAATGCTTAAACAATGAAATCATCAAAACAATGTTTTAATAGAATTTCTAGAACAGCCACCCTTCTACAAGAGTGTACAGCTGCTGGCATATGCCGATGATATTGATAACTCTTGCCAACAGGTGCTACTTCGGACTGAGTAGGCAATTCAGAAGCAAAGCCCTCTCTTGACAGGCAAAAACCAAAACTCTATAAGTCACTCATAATTCAACAACTGATGAGTCGACATCGCGAGTTTTTGAGAGAAAATTTCTGCGAAAGATTTATGGTCCTTTGCGCGTTGGCCATGGCGAATATCGCATTCGATAGAACGGTGAGATATATGACAACATTGACATAGTTCAGCGAATTAAAAGACAGCGGCTACGCTGGCTAGGTTATGTTGCCCGAATGAAAGAAAAAGAACAGCCTTGAGCAGCGATAAGCATAGCTTATATAAACCACTGGAATAATAGCCTCTAGGTCACTTTATCATTATCGACTGCCGAGTAACAAGTTCTCTATACCACTTGTGAAAGTACAGTTTAAAATTTAATACATATATTCAATATTATAGTACATGTGTATGCTGTGAATTATTACACGAATAAAGTAAGTATCAATCCTAATTCCTAACCCGAGTAAATAAATTAACTGTCGCCCAACATATGGCAGCAGTATCATCAACAATATCCTTAGTTAGTCTGCCTGAAATGGAAGAATCTGCTCCCTGTAAACAAATAAAGGATTCATTTAAACCATCCAAGAAGTTTACCAGTGCATTATCCCACATAATGTCAATCAAAAGGGATTCACATAAAAAATTCTAATATGTGATCCTTGTCAACCAACACGCTTTCCTAAAAAGAACTGCATAACATGCAGCGCTCCAAGAATAGAATTGGAGACCGATCTTCAATAAAATTAAACAGCAAAATGACTGAACCAGCAAATTTAATTGCATTAACCAGTTATCCGAACTACAATTAGGAAGAAGTGCAACCATTCCACAACGAACAGAACAAATAGGTTCCTACACCAGACCAGAAGAAGTGGATCTACATATGTTTAAATCAATAACACAATTTAATGGTGATTACAACGAATACAGAAATTGGAGAAAAGTAGCAACCACATTAATGGAAGATATACGATATTTCGAAGTACATAATATTTATGCCCAAGCATTAATAATGATCAGAGGACAAATTACTGGCAGAGCAGCATAGATCTTGATCAACCACAACGTAAATAGAAACTTCCAAGACACTATGGATAGGCTAGACGATTCCTATGCGACAAACAACTAATATAAATTAACACATTAGTCTGCCCACGGTAGCCTTCTTCGAGCTACTCCACACCAGCCAGTAAGCTGGCAAATTCTTCGCTACTCCAATATCAGCGCGGTAGCAGCGATTCACCTGTTGTCTAAACAACAACAACAACAACAGCAGTATCAGGTGCAGTAACAGCAGAATTGCTGAAATTGTGTCAAAGCTTAGGGAATCATATTTTTAAGTTTCAATCTTAATGGGATAGATACCGAGAGTTGAAGAGGGAAGCGAGACGCATTTGCAGACAGAAAAAGAAAGAGGCCGAAATGCGTGAGTACGGAGAGCTTGATGAGCTGGCCGATAGGTGTAATGCTCGAAAATTCTACGAAAAAATGCGGAAGCTTACAGAAGGTGTCAAGACCGGAGCATACTCTTGTAGAAACCCCAAAGGTGATCTACTCACCGCTGCCTAGAGCATACCTAAATTATGGAGGGAACACTTCTCCAGCCTGCTGAAAGGCAGTGAATGCACAACGCCAGGAGAAGGCGAAGGCGAACCCGATGCCCCAATCGACGAGGATGGAGCAGACGTTCCATTTCCCGACCAAGAAGAAGTTCGAATTATTAAATTACCCGCCTGAAGAACAACAAAGCGGCGGGGGCCGATGGATTGCCGACCGATCCATTCAAACACGACGGCGAAGAACTGATAATGAGCATGCATCAGCTTCTTTGTAAAATATGGTCGGACGAACGCGTGCCCAACCATTGGAATTTAAGTGTGCTATGCCCAATCCTCAAAAAAGGAAACCCCACAATCTGCGCCAACTACCGTGGGGTAAGACTCCTCAGTATCACATATAAGGTTCTATCGAGCGTATTGTGTGAAAGATTAAAGCCCACCGTCAACAAACTGATTGGACCTTATCAGTGTGGCTTCAGACCTCCATCCACCATGCGCAAAATCCTGGAAAAGACTCGTGAAAGGAGAATCGATACTCACCACTCACTGCTTTTATGCCACGACGTCTGAATTTAGTATCCCTGCAAAACTTATACGGCTGTGCAAGCTGACGATGACCAGCACCAAAAACTCCGTCAGAATCGGGAAGGACCTCTCCGAGCCGTTCGATACCAAATGAGGTTTCAGACAAGGCGATTCCTTATTGTCCGACTTTTTCAATCTGTTTCTGGAGAAAATAGTTCGAGCTGCAGAACTAAATGGAGAAGGTACCATCTTCTATAAGAGTGTACAGCTACTGGCGTATGCCTATGATATTGATATCATCGGCCTCAACACCCGTGTCGTTATTTCTGCTTCCTCTAGACTGGACAAGGAAGCAACACATTAGGGTCTGGCAGTGAACGAGGGCAAGACAAATTATCTCCTGTCATCAAACAAACAGTCGTCGCACTCGCGACTTGGCACTCACGTCACTGTTGACAGTCATAGCTTTGAAGTTGTACATAATATCGTCTATCTTGGAACCAGCGTAAACACCACCAACAATGTCAGCCT
>NW_017537514.1:30441-37377 GCF_001853355.1 Bactrocera latifrons | reverse complement strand
CTCAATTTTTACTCAAGTTACAGCTTGCACGGACGGACGGACAGACAGACATCCGGATTTCAACTCTACTCGTCCCCCTGATCACTTTAGTATACATAACCCTATATCTGACTTTCTTTGTTTTAGGACTTACAAACAACCGTTATGTGAACAAAACTATAATACTCTCTTTAGCAACTTTGTTGCGAGGGAATAAAAATATTAAGGTTTAAAGTGGAGAAACAATTTGGTTAATAAAGGGTATTGAATTATAAAATTGGAGAAACAATTTTTATTCCCTGGATAACAGCCGTAAGGACTGGAGGAATAATCGAAACAATTTGTATTTCCTGTACAACAGCAGTAACGACTGGAGGAATAATTTATACGTTCTGGGGGAAGATATGATGAAAATACAACAAAAAGAACTACCTCTGCATGTATATTATGACAATCTGAACCAAGGATTGAATGTAGTACTATCCAAGATTGAGATGACACACAAGGAAGAGGGAGTAGTCCAAGTATTGAAATCCAAGCTAAAGCAATCAGAACATTCGTCACTGGATTGAGAAGTGCACGACATGCACAACATTAGCAGATGCCTACAGTATCGCCCGTACAATGCAACATGATTCACGCCATCAGAACCTCGAGTATATTCCACGATACAACCATCATCAGCAATCAACATCAGAATAATTATTCTCGTCAACAACAATCCCCACTTGAAGCAATGGATATCGATTCATCTCCCAAGTTCCGTAGACCAACAAGACAACTTTACAACGAGAATCAGCAACAACCACCACGAAATCCGCAGCACAGAATTATCAAAATCCATTTAAGAAAGTAGCAGGAGCATTGGGAGTCATGTTAATATACAACCGAAGAATCAAAGGATCAACCAAATTACACACGATCAACAATAAAATATAGAAAATGAACAGGAAAAATATTTTTTATCCTAAGGCACGGGTTACCGAGGTAACTCAGTGTATATTTTAATTGATAGTGGTGCGGAAGAAAATTATATAAATCCAAAATTCCATCACGCAAAAAGGATAGAAGTAGAAAGTAAAAAACAAGCCGCTGTTTTACTCATCAAATCATTAATTAAATATAAAAAGAAAGTGAACATAAAGGATTCAGTATGGAATTTTTAGAACTCGATACTTTACAAGATTTCGATTTATTAATAGGTATTAAAGGTTTAAAGCAAATGAAAGCAATAATAGATACAGAAAGAAATGTATTAATTGTGAAAAAGAATAAATTATATGATAGGAAAGGAATGTATAAAAATGAAATGAATGAATTTATGAAAAGAAATGAGCAGAGTAAAACTATACTTAAAGACGTAAGATTGGGAATCAGGATTTCATCAAATTAAAATAAAAAAGGAATTTTTACGACTACCATTTGGACTGAAAAATGTACCGTCGATCTTTCAAAGATGCTTTGGCGATATCCTCAGACCATTCATAAGTATGCGCATACGTATATATAGATGATGTCCTAATATATTCACCTAACCTTGAATAACATATGCACTAGGGTGGGCCGATTCCGGACTTTTTTCGATTCGGGATTTCTAATAGTGCGGAAAAGTTGCCTTAGTTCTTCCTGATTCCAATGCAACTTTTTTTCTCAAAGACAGACAGAATTTTTCTGACATATAGTACATATAATTAAAAACGGTAGACTTACAGTAGATCCAGGAAAAATATAAGCTATAGATAGATACAGAACCCCTAAAAATTTGAAGGAATTAAGATCTTTCTTGGGAATGACCTCATATTATAGATAATTTATAAAAGGACTTTCATCCATAACGAAACCATTAACACTACCTACGAGGAGAGAATGGTAATATTTCAAATAATAAGTTTCAAAAAATAAACTAAAAGGACCAATTGAATTATTCTAACCAAATTTTGGAAAATGATTTGATTTGACTACAGACGCAAGCAATCCTACGATTGGAGCTGTATTGTCACAAGTCAAGAAACCTGTAGCATTCATTTCACGCACATTAACGCGAACTGAACAAAATTACTCAGCAAATGAAAAAGAAATGTTAGCAATCGTTTTGGCACTCAAGAAACTTAGGAACTATCTGTATGGTCTCACTAGTAATACTACTATTTACACCGATCATCAATCCCTAATTTTTTCAATTTCAGAGGACAACCCAAGTTCAAAATTAAAACGATGGAAAAATTGTATAGAGGAATACGGAGCAAAGACTAAATATATTAGAGGGGATTTAAATGTAGTAGCCGACGCACTCAGCCGTCAAGTAAAGGTAACCAGTCAATACACTCGGAGGAATCATCATCGCCAATCAGAATTAAATATGCCAGCGCTCCACTGAACCAGTTTAAAATACAAATTATGATAAAAAAAAATGTGAACAAAATGAGCTAGAAAGGAGCAACAACTATTTTTCAAACAACAAGAGATTTTATGTTAATTACGTCACACCACAAGACTAGAAAGATACACTAATGAAAATTATCAAACCTAATATCACGACTGCATTTCACACTACATTAGAAACCTGGTATGAAATTCATAATTTTATAAACTCTTCATTTAATATAGAGAAAAAGGTTTTTGTCAAAATCTATTAAAAGACATTACGAGTGAAGAAGATAGAGAAAATATAATTAAACATACGCATGAAAGAGCACATAGAAATGGAAAAAATTGCATTAGAGATATTAGAAACTTGCTATTGGCCAAATATAAAAAATTATGTAATGCGACTGACTAGAGATTGTAGCATTTGTAAAGACAACAAATACGAATGAGTTATGTTATTGATATACTTCGTTAATTTGCGCCAAGTAAAACACCTTATCTCCTTGAAGGTTACACCAATAATAATTTTATTTCTAAATTTAACATGAAGCTAAGTAAGTAAAAGAAATTTGATGAGTCAGTAAAAATTACAACAATAATAATTGTATAAAAGTTGGTAAACAGGAAGTAAGTATTAATTGGTACACAATTGTTCCAGTGTTTTTGGTTCTGCTGACTTTGATATTTTAAAATTAAAGGGAAAAATTGTTATTAGTAATTTATGAATATGAATACAATTTTGTTTGTAAGAAAATAATGTTTAATATTGCTGACTTAAACTATTTAAAATTAAATGTTGTTTTATTGGTGTCTTCTGGGTTTTGATGGGCGTTAATGTCCTCCTCCCTTAGAGTAGAGCGATGGCCACAACGAAGTTGGTGGGGACAGAGCGGCTTCAGTGGGCTTAGGATAATACCGAATTCTGGGGTTTTTCCATAAAAGAGCCAGAGTAGTCATAGTTAAGATGGTGAGTATCAATGTTGTAACTGTAATCGTTGATTTTCTCTAGGCTTAAAGTCTCTGTTACTGATGTTATCTGCACTTTCTCTAGATTTGGTGGTGCTACGAAGATTGTGTCCCAATGGGCTGAAGGGTTGCCTTTATATGTTGTTCCCGCTATCGTGACGGAACAATTCCTGTAGTGGAGAAGGGAGGTTCCTTCAATTGTGAAGTTCTGCCCACAACTAGAGGTTATAGGTAGTCCCTTTACGTTGATAACCATTATATTGTTATCTTCCGGTTGGAATATATTCGATGTGGGCCCCACATCGTTCACAGGACATATTGGTGTTTTATTATTCAAGATTCTACCGATACAGATTGAATTATTGGTCTTTCGAAGTCATTTGACCTCTTGCAATAATACACGTGCTCAATTTTTGGGCAAATCTCTGTTAAGTACTGGAGCTCGTGGTCGTTGTAACTTACGTATGGTTTAGTGTTACTTACTTTCGTATTATTCATAGGAGGAGGAATGAGATGGAAAAGCGAATTCGTACTTTTAGCCAAATTTGGTAGTTTTATATAAAAATTAGATTGCTATTATTATAATATGCTTGGAGTACCAGAAGTTCGTAAAGGTGTCTTTCGGAAACTAAGTCAATATTCTGGGACCTTATTTCGTCCAATTCATCTGGATGAAGAATAAGCTTTGATACTATACCAAGCTTTGCGAGCATTACAGTTTCTATTATATCAGAGATATGGTTTAATAATAAATCTATATTATAATCAAGCTGATTCATGTATTGGATTTCTAATAGCGCATTGTCTTCTTTTAGAATATGATTAGTTGTTTTTTCGGAGAGTTTTTCTAAAAATTTTGTAATGCTTTCCTGATTGTTATTTATATGCTCTGTCAAATTTTTAAATCTCTGTATCATTTGTATATTCAAACTTTTTTGATTTTCCGCTATTATTTTTGAATTTAATGTTGTGCCTTGGAGTTCTTGTATTTGTTTATTTATAGTCATAGCGTCATTTGCGTCCATGTGCCCAGTTACATACATATTTTATTACAGAGCCTAAGCCGTTGAATAGTCCTCGTTTTATACGTTTATATGAATTTAATGTCTATAGTTTGTTTTCGAGTCCCTTAAGTTTCAGCTTACAAATTTTAGCAGCATCTTTTAGAATGCTATTTTTTTCAAAATTTGTCTACGATAGTAATTAATTCTGAAGTTTGCGAATTATAATTGTCCAAGTCTATTATATGAATGAAATTGAAATAACTTTCAGTCGTTCTCGCGTGTCCAATCTTCAGGGCTATCATATTCTGGTGTTTGTCGAAATTTTGTATTTCCAAGACTTGTCCATAAGCAAAGGTTATTCTAAAAGTAAATAGTTTTTTGTTGTTTACGTGGTCTCAGTTTAATTTTTGATTTGTGTAATTTTTTGTCTTTAGTAGTTTGGAAAGTAACGTCATTATCTTTTAATACTTTATGTTTTGAGAATCGTGCAGTTATTTTGTTTCTCCTACATTCTTTTCTATATATGTCTTCTTCTTTGTTCCTACTCTCTGGAGGTAGTCTGGTCTTCTGGTTGTCATTATAATTCTGTATATTTCAGTTAGGGTTGAATGAAGTCGTTCTACTGGAGAGTTGCTACTGGATTGTTGAAATGATGTGAAGTGAAGTATAATTTCATATTGTCTACAAAAATCTTTAAAAATGTTAGATGTAAATTCGGTACCTTGATCACAAACAATTTTCTTAGGTATTCCCGCTAAGTTCATAAATGTTTTTAAAGCTTTGAGCACACAAACGCTTGTTCTTGATGGTAATGTATAGCCTGTCGCATATTTAGAAATTTATCGATGATGGTCAAAATACATTTACTATTTATAGTATATATGTCAATGTGCAAAATTTGAAAAAGTTCGTATGGCGTTTCTGTGGAATTGGAATTCTAATTTTGGTGGTAGTCTGTCGTACTTGAGTGTATTGCAAATTTCACAATTATTTAAAGTTTTATTTATTATAGATTGCATAAGGGGAAAATAATATTGTCTCTTTAAGTATTCATAAATTTCGGTAATTCCTCTATGGTTCTTATTTTCAACTTGTTTATCATTGTCAGCTACATCTGATAGGATTTTAGTGCATCGGACGATACGAAATTGTTTTCCATTTGAAAAGTGTTTTGAGTATATCAGTTGAATAGTTCTGAAAGTTGGTTCATCGGAGAAGATGGCAGTTAGTKTACCTGAGGGTATAAATTTTTTGAAAATCTGAACTATTGTGTCTTGAGAAAATTCTTTGTCTCTTATAGTTCTACGTTGTTTGTTTCTAAAGATGGTTTCAACACTCATAATGGGTTTTTTGTCAGATCTTTCTAATAAAAGTTGCAAGTTAAATTCATTTAAAGGTTTTTCTGAAGTTGGTATGCCATCATTCACATTTTTATTACATGAATGTATTGTAGACAGTTCGTTCGAATCACACAAATTTAAAAATTTTATCAGCGGTTTTATCATGGTCTAATTTTATCCTGCTCAATGCATCTGCGTTACTGTTCAATTTTCCTTTTTTGTATACGATCTCGTAGTCATACTCTYCCAACTTCAGGCGCCATCTCACCAATTTCGAATTGGGYTCCTTGAGACTCATTAGCCATGTAAGTGGTCTGTGGTCAGTAATTATTTTAAATTTACGACCGAAGAGGTATGGGCGGAAATATTTGGTTGCCCACACTATGGCTAAAAGCTCTTTCTCAATCGTCGAATAGCTAATCTCACTCTCAGAAAAAGTCCTACTTGCGTAGCAAATAGGTTTGTCACTACCTATGTGACTTTGATAAAGGACTGATCCAAGCGCAATGTTACTTGCGTCTGTTGTGAGTAMAAATGGCTTTGTGAAATCAGGGTATTGCAGTATTGGATCGTTCATTAAAATGTTCTTGCATGTTTCGAAAGCTTCTAGATATCTGCCGTTTAATGTTATGCTTCGGCCCTTTTTTAAGCATTTTGTCGTTGGTTTTGCAAGTCTTGGCAGGTTCGGGATAAACTTCATATAATAACTAAGTAGGCCCATGAACGATTTTATTTCACGATTAGTGCGTGGTATTGGAAATTTCTGGATAGCTTCTATTTTTGTCGGATCCGGTTTTATGCCTTCCGTCGTAACTACGTGTCCTAAAAAAGCAATTTCTTTTCGAATAAACTCTGATTTGTCCATCTGGACCTTAAAATTTGAGCATTTTAACTTTAGAAAGACTTTTTCTAGATTCTCAATATGTTCCTGGAGGGACGTCGAAAATATAATAATGTCATCTAAATATACTAGACAGATTTTTCCAACCAAATCATTTAGGACATTATCCCTAACCCTCTGGAAGGTTGAGGGTGCGTTTTTTAAGCCAAAAGGCGTTCTTACGTATTCGTAGTGACCCCTTCCACAGTGAAGTCTGTTTTTGATATGTCCCGTGGATCCATTTCAATTTGATGGAAGCCACTTGCTAAGTCCAAAGTCGAAAAGTAAAGGCATTTGCCAAGTTTATCCAAAATCTCAGATATGTTCGGGAGTGGGTACCTGTCCGAGACGATTTCTCGTTCAACTTCCTGTAGTCAATGACCAGTCTCCATTTCGTCTT
>NW_017537514.1:26765-28626 GCF_001853355.1 Bactrocera latifrons | reverse complement strand
ATGCTTCGTTAATTTACGCCAAGTTAAACACCTTATCTCCTTGAAGGTTACACCAATAATAATTTTATTTCTAAATTAATTTAACATGAAGGTAAGTAAGTAAAAGAAAGTTGATGAGTCAGCAAAAATTACAACAATAATAATTGTATAAAAGTTGGTAAACAGGAAGTAAGTATTAATTGGTACACAATTGTTGCAGTGTTTTCGGTTCTGCTGACTTTGATATTTTAAAATTATAGGGAAAAATTGTTATTAGTAATTTATGAATATGAATACAATTTTGTTTGTAAGAAAATAATGTTTAATATTGCTGACTTAATTTATTTAAAATTAAATGTTGTTTTATTGGTGTCTTCTGGGTTTTGGTGGGGGTTAATGTGACGATATAACTAACGCCACCCGACAAAACAAGTTTATGCAAAAACACCCATATCCGAAGGTATAGGCACACAAATACAAAAGAACATATTTTAAATCGATGGAACCATGTATCTCTCATGTATAGATAGATWCTCAAAATACGCATATATGAGAAAATTAAACGACAAACGAAAATTGTACAAAATACTAGAGGAAGTACTCACACAAATATTCCCAATTTGTAATAAACTAATGACAGATAACGAGACTATATTTAATAGCATAGCAGCAAAAAGCTCTATTCCAACGGCTATATATTGAACATTCAATGACTGCAGCAAACCGTTCAACATCTAACGCTCAAGTTGAACGGCTGCATTCAACCCTTATGGAAATTACTACAATTCGCATTAACAAAATAAAGCAAGCGCGACTAAAGAACTATTCAAAGCAATCAAGGAATACAATAGGACAATACATTTCGTCACAAAAAGGAAACCTATTGAATTATTTTTTGAAAGGAGCAATACTGAATTAATGAAAGAATTGATTGATAACAAGCGGGAGTATATGCTATCATACCACAATAAAAAACGAGCACAAAAGAAATAGCAGCACAAACAGTTTATTTGAAACAAAACCAACGAAATAAAACAAATTCATGCTATTTACAAGGACACAATTTTAACAACGGAGGGGAAGATGACCCATAATTTTTGTATCCAGAACGTGAATACCTATTCCATATGACGAACTTAAACAAAATACTGAAACCATACTACAAGATCGGCGAATATAAAAAAGAGATGAATAGTGAAGACGCAACAGAAATAGCATTGTTCAACAGAATAGAAGTCCTCAGAGAACAACTACTGAATAACGGACGAGCCAGACGCTCAAGACCATCACTTGATTTCTTAGGATCGATTCTGAAATTTATCACAGGAGTCCTACACCACGACGACCTGATTGAAATTAAAACAATACTCAACGGCATAATTGAAAATAATAATAAACAAAGACAAATTAATTCCAACTTTGAAATAATGATGAAAACATTTAATATTAGGACGACTAAACAATATATTGCAAGAATTATATAAGAATTTATTTGACTTAACTATTTTATTCAGCATCAATAAATACGGACGAGATTATATTAGAAAAGGAACACACTAGTATCCGGTTATTGACATTAGGGTGGCTCTTATATATCACTTTTTACAACTTTTAATAATTTTTCGTGGGCTACCCTTCAGTTTGGTTCCATTCTATGAAAAAAGAGCTCTATGGAATTTGGTGTCAATCGGATAAGGATAAGGTGTGCCCCTAGGCCCTTAAAAATCCAAGATGAAACGAAAATCACATGAAAATCAAATTATTTGATTTTTTGTTCCAAAAAATGTTTATTGAGTAAGTAACTAGCAAGAATTCTTACTGTTAAATTATATTAAATCATGTATAATTTGTATTCAGAAAGATTATTAAGTAATAAATATTA
>NW_017537514.1:14311-26560 GCF_001853355.1 Bactrocera latifrons | reverse complement strand
TTACAACTTTCAGTTTCTTAACTAGATTTAGAGCATTAATGAAATCTTCATTTTTGTGCCACTGCGAAGGATCTATATTAAGGAACTCGTCACTTATATCGAATCTAGTGAAAAATTTCCTTGTTTTATTAGAAACAAATTGTTCGATTCCATTGTTCATTATTTCTGGGATTTGATTTATTTGCACACTAATCTTTTTGGTAGTTTTTCCTGATATATCTGCTTCACGATATAGTGCACTGACCATTTTTCTTTTTGATTCAGAAGACAAATTAGAGTCAAAGAACGCGAAGGCGATGGGTTCAGGAGATAGATACCACAAATGAATTTTAATTTTTTGTAAAGCCACACGGGAGATGTCACTATCAATATTCTGATATTTATAAAGGGGTGAAAGAACACTGAAATCTAAATATGGGGCTTTGGCTGCAGAAAGAGCACAAAACCACGCTTCGACATATACACGGATTAGGAAAATGCAAATGTCACAAATAGCATTTTCTTCATGCGGTGATAACTTAAATTCATCGCGTAACATGAATATTTTCAAGCTATAAATAGCCTTTGCCATCTACCTTGCATGATGGATAGCCCCTGGTACTCGGAAGATCACTCCACGAGGCGGTGTTGTGCCAAGAAAAATAGCAGTCAATTCTAAAAATTCTCTATAATCCTCTCTGGGATGTTGTTCTTGCAAAGCGTCTTGTGCACACCGTATGTGTTCACTTCGAATGTTATAGGAGACTGATATTTTCATCCACTCAATTCACAATACACGAAGCACACCCAAAATTTAAAAAMACGCACAATAACCGTCAATATTTACTGTAAATAGTTATTTTCATCCACTCAATTCACAATACTCCTTAGTAATTCACAATAAATTGCGCTTTCGTTCTAATTTTGGTGAAAACATCCTGAAAATACGCTATGCATTTGACGGTTAACACATGACGAAAACCATGTTTTCAATTAGGTTTTCAGCTGAAAACACGGAAAGCGTGTTTTCGCTGCAATGCGAACAAACTTTTACGAATCTTTTTCACTTTCTTTTTGCAGTAAAACAAAGCAATTTTCCCCCGGACCTAATTTGGGCGATAACTCTGTACAAGTTTTTGAAACCAAGAAACAAAATTGATTGTTTATTTGAATTTTCGTTTATCTTGTATTTTTGAGGGCCAAGGGGCACACTTTAAACTTATCGGATTATCTTCAAATTTCGCTCATGTGATTTTTTTATAAAAAGGAACTAAATTGAGGGGTAGCACAAGAAAAAAATTGTACTTGAAAATTAAGAGCCACCCTAATTGACATACTCGACACTTCAGACACGCATATAGTTAGATTAGACGACACTTTCATTGTAATTTATAAATATCCAGTTATTGAAAAGAAATGTACGACATATAAAGTTACTGCATTATCCTATCGTCAAGGCATTTTGTATATTAATAAAATCGTAAGCAAATGTGAAGATAAAATATTATTAGCATCTGAATGTAAAAATAATTTAAGTAAATATATTTGCAAACAAGAACCTTATGACAATTGTACAATACCATTGATCGAATGTTTTGGTGCATATTGTAACATTATCCATGAAAATAACACACCTGTTATAGATTTAGAACATAGTAATATCGTATTAGAAAGAAAACATATTGTAAACGAAAAATTAATTGAAGGATTGAATTCAATCCAACTTAATGAAACAATTATTATTGACTCAGAAGTATTCCACAACTAGAAACAAAAAATTAAAGATTATATTAAAGCTAAAGGAAACGAAAGAATTCACATACTTGAAATATTGGAATCAGAAAACGAACATCAATTTGACAACATTAAAAAATTAAATGTAATATATTTTTAATACCATTTGAAGAACATCCAATCAGGGATATGTTCATAACCATAGAAGTGATTGTAGTCCTAGGATTAAGTATATTTGTAATATTCAAACTATATATAATTTATCAAAAAACTGTATATCTGAGAAACTAAAACGCTACCATAGAACTTGTAGATTATAGATCAGGAGATATATTTTTCAAAAGAGAGGGGAGAGTTAATACTTTAACATTTAACCACGCCTTATAGCCCTGACAGACGACAGCGCTAAGTTGCCTTAGCGGGCTTAAGTTACATTTATTTGCGCATTTGATCCATGTTAATGCAAGTTTTTAATGCACAAGAATTTCGCGCATTTAGCTAAAGATACCAAATTTTAGTAAGCAACATTGGTTAAAAGTGACAGATTTTTGCTGTTGTGAATGGTGATTGACAGAAGGAAGAAGATAAAAAACGTAAGCAAAAGATTTAAAGAAAGCGCTAAAGGTAAGCTGCTTTTATATTGCTAATTATGTTATGTACCAGTATATTTATAAAAACTAACTTTGATATTTTTAGATGGTGGTGAACAAACTGAGAACGATGTTGACCAATAATGATGAAGTTATGCTAAGAGATTTTGTGGCGGGAACGATTTTGTGAGACTTGCGACGGGCTTACGGTATTTGCACATCTATGCCGACATATCTGTGTAAATGGCGCACAAATTTACTGCAAAAGAGGTACATGTTAAAATACGGAATCTTACACAAAAATATAGGTTAATATGTATCCACATAACAATGTTAACATTATTAACTTTTGTTAAATTACAGAGAAACGTTACGATCGACCACAACACGTGCGGGATGGGATAGATACCGAGAGTTGAAGAGGGAAGCGAGACGCATTTGCAGACAGGAAAAGAAAGAGGACGAAATGCGTGAGTACGAAGAGCTTGATAAGCTGGCCGATAGGTGTAATGCTCGAAAATTCTACGAAAAAATTCGGCGGCTTACAGAAGGTTCCAAGACCGGAGCATACTCTTTTAGAACCCCCAAAGGTGATATACTCACCGCTGCCTAGAGCATACCTAAATTATGGAGGGAACACTTCTCCAGCCTGCTAAAAGGCAGTGAACGCACAACGCCAGGAGAAGGCGAAGGCGAACCCGATGCCCCAATCGACGAGGATGGAGCAGACGTTCCATTGCCCGACCAAGAAGAAGTTCGAATTATTAAATTACCCGCCTGAAGAACAACAAAGCGGCGGGGGCCGATGGATTGCCGGCCGAGCTATTCAAACACGGCGGCGAAGAACTGATAATGAGCATGCATCAGCTTCTTTGTAAAATATGGTCGGACGATCGCGTGCCCAACGATTGGAATATAAAAGGATGATATTGATATCATCGGCCTCAACACTCGTGCCGTTAGTTCTGCTTTCTCCAGACTGGACAAGGAAGCAACGCATATGGGTCTGGCAGTGAAGGAGGGCAAGACGAAATATCTCCTGTCATCAAACAAACAGTCGTCGACAGTCATAGCTTTGAAGTTGTAGATAATTTCGTCTATCTTGGAACTAGCGTAAACACTACCTACAAATCCAACGCGAGATAACTCTTCCCAACAGGTGCTACTTCGGACTGAGTAGGCAATTGAGAAGCAAAGTCCTCTCTCGACAAACAAAAACCAAACTCTATAAGTCACTCATAATACCCGTCCTGCTATATGGTGCAGAGGCTTGGACGATGACAACAACTGATGAGTCGACGTTGCGAGTTTTCGAGRGAAAAGTTCTGCGAARGATTTATGGTCCTTTGCGCGTTGGCCACGGCGAATATCGCATTCGATGGAACGATGAGCTGTACGAGATATACGACGACATTGACATAGTTCAGCGAATTAAAAGACAGCGGCTACGCTGGCTAGGTCATGTCCGGATGGACGAAAACACTCCAGCTCTGAAAGTATTCGACGCAGTACCCGCCGGGGGAAGCAGGGGAAGAGGAAGACCTCCACTCCATTGGAAGGACCTAGTGGAGAATCACCTGGTTTCGCTTGTAATATCTAATTGGCGCCACGTAACGAAAAGAAGAAACGACTGGCGCGCTGTTGTTAACTCGGCTATAATCGCGAAAGCGGTGACTACGCCAATCAAGAAGAAGAAGAAATTACAGAGAGGAAAAGAGAAAAGTTGGGCACTCGGCCCAGCCCATCGCTGTGGAAACATTTTGATGCGGTCCATCAAATTATCGGACTGACAGCAGCCAACGAATCATTTACTGTGGCAACCTGAGCTTTACACGTTTATTATTAAAATAATTTTTTCTTAAAACATATCGAATTCAACATTACTTTCTTTCCAGTCATCTATGGCTATAGGCTCATCAGAACCAATGTCGTCAGAGTCAGCCATTAATGTCGCCATCAGGTAGCTCGACATCAGCAGCGGGTGCATCTACAACTGAAAAGAGAAATTACATGGGCGAACTATTAAGAGGCAAAAGAACAAAACTAATTGCTGAAGACGCTGGTGGAGGACGGGAAAATATTGACTAAGAGAGTTGTTACTACAATCGAAGAATAAAGTAGTAATACGAAAGAGTTTATAGGTATTACGAAAAATATTTTAGAAAAAATTTAAATAATGTGATTATGATAAAAACGAATTTAAATTGAATATTAATTTACAAAAAAATGCGACAATGATAAAAATGAATTTAAACTGAATATTAATTTTAGAAAAAATGTATCAAAATGTTACTGCGGTAAGTAAAGTGTCACATATGGGTATGGTTTCATAATGTGACGTGATAAACGAAATTCTCAGTCGCCAATAAGAAGCACCGGTACATTGATGCCTTCAATTGCTTGGTTATTTTGGTCAAAAATACCAGCGTGCTCATGGAAATGTTTAAGAGAGCTCCTCTCAAATATATGGGAGCCATTGTCTCGTCCTGTGGATTTATGATCTGCAAGTAATAAAAAATGTAAACACATGTGTATGAAAATCAATGTAGTCACAAATTTACCTGTGGTCGCAACTCGCCAACAAAATGACCGAATACCATCCTTTATAGTTATAATAATCAATGGCTTCGTCTTTTTTGGGCTGAACTTCAATGTGGGAACCATCTACAGCACCACAAAATTGTAGAAATCCCATCATTTTGAACCGTTTTACAATTCATTTTAGTTCTTCTGGATGTGGGGGATATGCATTAATGCAATCCGTAAGGCTATCGCAAACTGCTTGGCAAAAATCCAACACAATTTCGCCAGCAGTGCTGCGCCCAATGCCAAACAAACTAGCTAGCAACGGTTCTAAATTCTGTTGCCGAACCCAATGAAAAGAGTGCAATAGCTACTCTTTTTTCAAGTGGGATACAGCGCCGCATGTTGCTATCCATTTTACATATATCTTTTACTTTTTCGCACAATTTTTTGAAAGCGATTTTTCTGCGCGAAAGTTTTTCTTGAACCTTGCTTCGTCCATAGCAGGGATATCGTGCTCCCAAAATTTACCACATCGGTACTTAAAATACAAATTTTTGTTATTTCAATCCCAAATTAAAATATTTATTTACTTACGAATTTCCAAACATTTCGTAGGTGTGGCTGAGCGATTGTAATCCCAGTTCTTAAGCTTGCGTTACATCCAAGAATTGCTTATATTTCACCCTATTTTCTTTTAACTCATTTAGTAATAAACAGATTTTTTCGTTATATTGTTTTTGATCTATCTAAAATGGTTAAAAAATGAAATCATCAAAACAATGTATTAATAGAATTAGGAGAACAGCCTTGAGCGGCGATAAGCATAGCCTATATAAACCACTGGGACAATAGCCTCTAGGTCACGTTATCATTATCGACGGAGTAACAAGTTCTCTATACCACTTGTAAAAGTACAGTTTTAAGTTTAATACATATATTCAATATTATAGTATACTGTGAATTATTATACGAATAAAGAATAGTGTCAATACCAATCTCATTGGCTGACATAAATATATATTTCTTTATTCCTAACCCGAGTAAATAAATTAATTAGCGCAACAGAGATGTATGATTACAGGTGTACGTAAGTCATTAGAATCTGCATATCGCCTATGGCGGGCTCACTTTTTCATTAGTTTTGAGGGTTTGAAAACCTAGACTAGGGTTTCACTAGTTTTTTTTTCAATACTTGTATACCAAATACGTTCACATTACGTTACACATACATCCTATACACATAAATAAACCAGTGTTCCGGATTATTTGACTGAGGTATTTTTTGTCATTTAACTATATTTAAATAGAATTGTTAGTAGTGGTAATATTTCATACATACTATACATATATCTAGGACTACGATATTTTTGACACCTCATTACTTTATTGTTTTGTACTGTATTACGCTCACAAACGTTAATCAAATCTTTCATTGATCTCACAAAGAGCTCGAGGCATTAAAATAGCTAGACAGCAAGAATCTACTTATCATGCTGAACAGCGCAGACGTGCGCTAACCAAAGCTAACCTAAAAGCCAAACATCAGAGATACCTGACGGCTTTTCAGCGTTAAGAAAACACACAGCGTATGGCCACTCAGTGGTCCGTTCAAACACCTGATGAAGCAATTTTTCGACACCGAGGCATACTCATGTAATGGCTGAGACCGTAAATGAGGCATACGTCAACATTTACCACATATTCTAGGGGGTGTTTGAAAAAAATTTACAAATAAAAAATGTGTGTCGCTATTGTGGGGCATTAAAATGGAATGAAAAAAGAGCGGATATGTGCTGCTGCTGCTGGGATAAACCTTTTCTATTTTAGAAGAGTCTGAGGAACATAAAAAACGTTATTTACCGGTGAAACTGATAAATCTCGATAGTTACTAATTTCTCGCTATGTCTGGAATTTCGAAGTGCAAGGCCAAGTACATCAGAAAATACGACCACCCTTGCCATCAACGAATAACGGTAACGGTAATAATTCTACAGGTGCGGCATAACCATAACATCTTGGTCTACGAATTTAAGTCCGCCTGTATTCAGTGTCTGGTCACTAATAGAAAAGTGAAAGACTGTTTCCTTCTTCCCTTCTAGCATGCAGCTGCCGCAAATAATGTTGTAGTGCAGACACATTTTTAGCGCGTCTTTTCCAAGTGGCCAGTGCCCCGTCATAGTTGCTGAAAGCCTGAAAATACTATTTCTAGACCTATGCAGTAAATTCTTGATTCTAGTACTGTTATATTTAGCGTATATCTGCTGAGTTACCTAGCAGTTGGTTATTGATTTCCATGTGCACAGTACTATTTGTTCATAATGTGGATAAATTTCTCTATTAATCGTTTCAAGCGGTTATATTATTAACTTCGCTTTGGATTAATCAAAAAATTCTCTTAGTTTGGCCAGCTCGTCTGCGTTTTCATTACTTAAAACAGTTCTGAGGTCGGAAATCCAAATTAAGGACAGTTGGAGTTGATTCGCCAGTGAACTTAAAGCCTTTCTGCAATTGCTACCTAAGCTGGAATTAATTAATTGTCCTACTTGCTACTTTTCTATTCGTGTATAGGGTTGTTTTTTGTATCCTCCGTAGTTATTCAATTGAGCCCCACATACTCTCTCTATACCTACTACTTCCGTTTGGAAGATGCTGGCTGAGTTTGATAGTCGGCACCCACTCCGCAATTCATTGTGGACCCATCCGTATAGATAGAGACTGCATAATCCTCTTCTACCAAACCTCTCCTCCAGACAGGTCTAGAGGGTATCCTCAAATGGAAGCTATTGAAATCTATAGTCTGATTTACTTGAGTTTAGCTTTGGCACGATGGCGCTATATTCATAATCTTTCCTAATCCAACCTCCTAATTACTGTATGGTTATAGCGGAACGTGCTGCTTTCTACGGGCTAAGACGTCAATGTACAGCTGATAGCGAAGTGTATTCAGTAATATTCGGTAATATTCCATATAAGCTTTATTTTGCTCTCTTCCTAATGTTAATCATGTTAATTTTTCAGTGTAGTTTAGTATCGATTTCAACCCCAGACATTCAGCTTTGGTGGAGAGAGAAATACTTGGTGATAGTGAGAATAGATTAAATTAAATTTTTATTTGAGAAAACCATCAGTTCTGTTTTATGAATGTAATATTAGTTACTTAGACTCAATGGACAATGGACAATGAGTTAAAGCAGTAGCATATGCGACGACATAGTGTTGATGGTATCGGAGATTTTCCTATCCACAATTAGTGAGATTATAGAAAGAGCAATAAGAAGGCTACACTTATGAACCACGAACAACGGACTAGGTGTTACCGTTGCAGTCATGATTTCGCGTAGAATGTGTTGCTTCGAAATATGGAAAAATCTTATCAACAGAAGATATAGAAGAAATCGAAGAATGCTTAAAGAATACTGCAAAAAAGAACGTAATAACAGTAATTTTAAGGAGTATTGAATTATATCCAGCTGATATCTTCTTCTTCTTTATTGGCGTAGATACCGTTTGTGCGGTTATAGCCGTGTTTACAACAGTGCGCCAGTCGTTCTTCCTTTTGGCTGTATGGCGCCAATTGAACGGAGTGAAGTTCTTCCTCTTCCTCTGCTTCATCCTCCATGCCTCTGCACCATATAGCAGATGATGATTTCTCATCGTATCAGCTGTTATTTTCTAAAAGCCAATGGTTTCGTTTGCAGCTGTACGTAAGGAACTTTAAGTGCCGTCCTACAGTTCTCTCCCACCGAGTTGCTGACGAGTGGTCTCATAGAGTAGCAGTGCAAGTCCAGTAGAAAATCGTTCGGCTGTCTGTTGTGATTTTTGCTGCACAGAGACATGTGCTTAACTTCTCTGGAACAAGAAAGTGGTCGGCTTCAATACTAGGACCTCGGAGCGTACGCAAGTCTAAAATACTGGAGAAATGTTTTCCTTCTATCACAATATGATCGATCTGTTTTCGATGCAGATACCGCAGATCTCTTAGCGCTCCAAGCGCTTGAGATATGCGGATCGTGGCTTGAAGTTCATCCACCGGGGTGAATGGCGGAACTCGGCGATGAAATATAATAAGAACCTATTCATTTCCTTGTCCCGATCATCGCACTTCTTGACATTGGTGATGTCACCCTTTAGTTTTACGAGGACATCAGCCAGCTGGACTACGATACCTCTTCAATTAAGGGACCGGACCTTCCAGGTGCATTCTCTTAAATCGTCATTCTTCTGGGGAAGGATGATTCGTCTTTTTAATATAGCTCGCCTTCAAACGGATGCTTTTTGGCTACTTACCAAGTACCTGGTCTAAGAGTGGAAGTCGTGAGCTGCTGAGCAATATGTAAAATAATCGTTTTTGGCCACTTCCAAGTGAATGGCGCTAAAGGAACTTTTCTCTTTTTCTACACATGGCTCCAACATATTTCTGAGCAATATGTAAAATAATCGTTTCTGCCCACTTCCAAGTGAATGGCGCTAAAAGAACGCTCGACTATCGCTAAGACCGCGCTCATTGTGAAAGTTGCGTTGGAGGTTCATCTCTACGTACCAACTTATGGCAAAGTCCTTTGCCTGAACAATGCTCGGAAAACTTTCCATAGGTATGGCTACAAGTGCTACCATCGGACAAGTGCGCATTGCACCCGACATACAGTTACATGCAAGTCGTTGCAGCTCCGATAGTTGGAGCTCTACCAAAGTCTGCGAAGGTGTGTACAACCCCCTAACAATCCTCAGCAGTATGACCTCTCTTGATTTGCGCACCGGTGCTGCCACATTCCTTTTCCCCAGTGCCCTGGCTATGCTCTTATAAGATGCGTTGTTAAAAGCCCCTTTGATGTCCAGGAAGGCTCAGAGCACCTTTTATTCTCCTTCTTGCGAATTCTCTATATCCGAGGTTAGAGCAGGATTGCTTCATCTGCCTACTCTGTAAGCATGCTGATTCACATGCAGGCGTGAAGTTTTCTCCGTATTTCAGGGATGTACGTCGAGGCTATCCCTCATCAGCCGAACAAGGTATGACAGTAGAACCTGCTCTCCATGTTGTAAGAGTGCTGAAAAGATGCCGTCCACTCCCGGAGACTTTAATTCCTTGAATAAAGCCATAGCCCATTTCATCGATTACCCAACCAGGCCATGATGGTTTGTGTTCGACTTCGGGTAGACAATGATCTTCCCAAATTTTTTACGGGAAGTGCGCCCGCAGAAAAGCCCTATCTTCCGCTCAGGTCGTATACATCCCATCTCACGCTAATACTCAGTCAGTGTTGCCTCTGGGAAGTGAGTATTCCAGAAGGTATTCTAGTTTGCGTTTATGATTATATGATCCGATAAAGAGATCCATATTGTGACGAAGGAGGGTTCATAACCCACATTTTTAATGGTAAAGCTACTACTAAGTATGTACTCTAAGAGACTCACCTCGTGTGTTACACTCCGTACTGTCCCATTCGGTGTGATGGGCGTTCACATCACCAGTCTATCCACATCCTCTGGAGGTGGTGCGGATGCCTCTCCCGAAGAAAACTTGAAGCCAGGACGAAATCTGCTCCTTCCCTGACCCTGGCTTGCACTGCAACTAGATCCTGTGCCAGAAGCTCAGAAATAATAAACAAGTCAATGTTGTTCCTGACAGCTACACAAGTTCTAGGTCCCTGGCTATACAGATCCCAGATTAACTTGTTTGGCATCTGTCTTGAGACTAGTAACCTCCTCTCGGTAGACCCATGGCTCTTGGATCAGAGTGCTGCTCAGATAATCAGGATTACTCGCTATGACATCCGAGGCTGCTGTTGGTCACAACAGGATCGGCTCATTGAGGAGTTTCCACCGGGTAATTGAGAGGCACCACAGCCATTTAGATGCCTTTTGGAGCATCTGCTTATCTGTGCCGTCTCTCTTCCACCCGGGATGGATTTACTGCAGAGCGTTGGCCCCCAGCTGCATTCATGATATTGCCCTTCAGCCTTTTAGAAGTAGGGGCTTCTTTTCCGGGATTTGCCCGCCCTTCCGTTTCGAGGTTTGTTACTGTGTAATTGAATTCGCTCCCTGTCGGTCGGGGTTGCGTTCGAGCTCACACTCCCTTTACTCGCACGCGAACGAACGCCATTTTGCCTCTACGCTCCTTGGCAAAGTAAACATTACTTCTCCTGACCCTGTTCCTCGCCAGTACCTCCGTCACCTCAAGAGTCTTCCTCTCTCAAACGTGGCGCAGGGTCCACTACAAGCTGGCATCATCCGCTGGTTTCTTGTGCTGGTGGCAGAGGTATTGTTCCACGGATCCGTTGCCATATCTTTATCTTTTGTTGGCTGGATTTTATCGCTCATCATTGTCTTACGACCCGTGGCTCAACACGGTGATCTGTCGGGTCTACGTTTTTATAAGAGAACTTAAAGATCCGCCATGCACGAGCCCCACGGCGCGGTAAGACCACCGTTACTTCCCAATGCGGCCCGGTGTTGGGAACGCTCCGCTCGAATACAGCCGAATTAATATCCTGGCAGCCAATCATCCAATGTGCATGGGCGTCGAATAACCCTCCAGTTTAGCTGGTAGCTCTTGTTCGCCGCACACATGCAGCTTATGACAACCCTCAAAACAGATTTCATGCAGCACCTCTCATGAAGGTTGGAGACACCATGAATGCATTGCAGTTAAGCCCCTTCACCACGACAAGGTGCCTACAATTCGTAGAGATCCATAGGTTGCTTCCAACGGATGGCAAAGCTGATGGCTCTCAAGGTGCAGATGCGAAGGGTACGACAGATGGAGATGGGCAAATGGTCATGGCGAAGGACGCAAATCTCTCGGAAGTAGCGAGTTCTGTGGGCGGTTCCTCAATAGGCGACTCTGTCCTTAGCCTCGAAGTGTTTGACGAGGTGTGGATCGAGCATGACATGGGTGTTGAACTAGCGCTTCCGGAAGAGAGTCAGAAGGATGATATTCTTCCAGATTAGCTTCCAATATGCGAAGGTGGCTTCCGCCAATTTATAAAACAAAGCAAAAGTGGAGTGCGACGACCGATATTTCTGGTTAATCTCTACATACACGTCGCATGATCCGGCATCATATTGGGTTCAGTCTAGTCGGTGAATGCCCGCATAGAAAGTATTTTAGAAATAATAGGAAAGGATAGACTCGTTGGTTAGCACCGACACGGTAGACATGTGGGTTGAATTCTTCAGTTCGGTGTGTAAAACTGTACTGGAGAGTTCCTATCCACAGAAAACATCGAAGGTCAAAGGGAAACACCTCTGTTGTACTACAGAACTCTCGGAAATCAAAGCATCTTGCAGACGTTCATTCAACAAGGTCCGTGGAAGTGGATCAACCGTCGACTGGGCATAGTATAAAATGACTTCAAATATACAAGTCCGAGGACGTAGGGGTTTTTAAAGTTCTCTGGGTTCAGGCGTATTCTTGCAAAGA
>NW_017537514.1:11806-14081 GCF_001853355.1 Bactrocera latifrons | reverse complement strand
GTTCTCTGGGTTCAGGCGTATTCTTGCAAAGAACCCCCTTTTCCCGGGAAACTCTTAAAGACACAAATGGGAAGTGGACTCTAAGTAGTGAAGATACACTTCTG
The DNA here is from genome assembly GCF_001853355.1 of Bactrocera latifrons. Classification (NCBI taxonomy): domain Eukaryota; kingdom Metazoa; phylum Arthropoda; class Insecta; order Diptera; family Tephritidae; genus Bactrocera; species Bactrocera latifrons. The sequence continues at coordinate 13,977 of NW_017537514.1, read as the reverse complement.
ATACTCCAAGTATACAACAAGTCCGAGGACGTAGAGGGCTTTTAAAAGTTCTCTGGGTTCAGGCGTATTCTTGCAAAGAACCCGCCTTTCCCGGGAAACTCTTAAAGACGCAAATGGGAAGTGGACTCTAAGTAGTGAAGATACACTTCAGATACTCCTTGATGCTCACTTCCCGACCAATAAGTCCTCTGAAGGGATATTTCTCGAAGTCTAAAATACTTATCGACCTTTTGGATGAACTACACTTGACCCGGCTGATCAATTCGTTCAAACCTTTCAAGTCCCCGGAACTGGATGGCACCATACATCTAAGGTGTCATGTTGCTGTCTATGCGAACTGCATTAGACTGGGTTACATCCAATGGGCTGGGAGAGGAGTCAGAGTTACGTTGATCACGGAGGTTGGTAGGGGTTCCCAGATTACGACCAATGACTTTAAGTCCATAAGTCTCTCTTTCCTACAAAAAAAATCTGGAGAGACTGATGAACTGGTACATAAGGAGCGTAACATGCATATTAAAGGCAAGTCAGTGGATACTGCCATTTCTAAGTATTTCGCTGCTGGGACCTTCCTTCATATTGAGGGAGTTTTCAATAACGCGCTGTCGGAAGGAGTCCTTACTGCTCTGGACGGTGGGATTGAACGGAAACTTAAACATCTCATTATCAGTCTTTTGTGCGACGGAGTGATTGAAACGGAAGAGGCAACGCACGCCTGACCACCGTGTATGAATTGATGCAGGGGTATCTCAGCGTCGTAACAAATTGGGCGGTCAGAAGTTGTCTCGTCATTAACCCAAGTAAAGCCTAAAACAGAATCTGCTGCCGCAAATGGGCGACATCCGTCTACAACAGGCAGATACAGTGCGATATCTAAGTCTTATCCTGGATAAGAAGATTTCATTGAAGTCGAATATCTAAGAAAGAGCAAAAAAGACATCGATTGCCTTATAATGCTATGGAAGAGACATTGGCGAATGGTGGGGTCTTTCAGCGAAAGTGTCCTCCGACCATGGAACTTAACACCATCTTGCACATAGTGCCCGTAGGCATCGTCGGAAGATATATGGCTGTGAAGTTGATATCAGACTCATAGAATCTGGGTTCTTAAAAAACACATATTTGAAAATTCGGATAACCTTACGCACGCTTGGATCATGGAGTCGCCAAACCGAATGCTGGCGGAGCAGAGGGGCAGTGAGCTTATTTACGAATGGGTCAAGGCTTAGGGGGAAGATTGGTAGAGGGGTTACTGTCAGGAGTTCTACTTCTAGATAGCTGGGCTTCGCGAAAACTAGGACAGCGTTGGGCCAACATCGGTAAATGTGCTGTCGCAAAAGCCTTTTGGCCCAAGATCGATCGAAGAAAATATATTGATCCCTTTCCCCTTAGTAAGGTCCACCTCTGCGAATGGTAGGCACCTTGTCGCGGTGCAGGGGGTTAAACCGCAGCACAGCACGGCATCTCCCAGCCTCCAGGGGTGATGCTGCATAACATCTCTCCTGAGGGCTGGCAGACGCTGCATGTGCGCGGCGACCAAGAGCTACCACCTCCTAATAAAGGGTGTTATGCGACCCGTGCCCATTGGATGATTTGCAGCCAGGAGGTAAATTCGGCTGTATTCGTACGGAGCCTTCCCAACACCGGGCCGCCTGGCCTGGCGCAGCGCAGCGGACTTTTGATTTCCCCTTAATAAGAATAGACCGGGAGGCTCACACTAAGGGCCAAACGGTCGTAAGAAAATGATGGAAAAACAACAACAACAAAAACAACAACAACAACGACGACGACCGAAGCAACGACATCCACAGCAACGACGGCCAAAAGCGGCGGAAGCGCTAGTACAGCGAGCAGGAGGGGCCCGGAAGCTAGACGAAAGTTCAGCTTCCTGGATGCCTTGTCGCCGGAAGAGCGAGTACTCTTTGAGGAGCATGCACGCGACGACGACGACGTGTGTCAACCGTGACCACAGCAAATCGCGCGGAAGCCGGYCCCACAACCCCTTCGAGCAGGATCGACTGCGGAGAGGAGGGTGGTTTCACGAGAGTGGAATCAAAGGGCGAGCGCAAAAGAAAAAGACAACGAGGGAACATTCCATGTACCCCGGAGCCAGGACGACCAGGAGGTCACGACGACCCACGAAGAGCGGGAATGAGCGGAGCCACTCTCAA
>NW_017537514.1:8680-10582 GCF_001853355.1 Bactrocera latifrons | reverse complement strand
GACATTACCCTGAGCAACGACAACATGATCGGGCTGATCTCACAGTGGCGGGTGTCAAAGGAGCCCTCACTGTCAGATCACAAAATCATTCGGTTTACCTCCGACTCGTACCCCTAGAAATACGAACTGGGGTATCTTCAGAGAGACCTTGAGTCACAATATAAATAGAGAGGGGCTGGCGGATGATAGGTCCACCACAGCTGGACTGGAAAGCAGACTGAGTGCTATAAACCAGTCCATTATGGACGCCTATCACTGCGCCTGCCTACTAAAAGCGACCACCAGCAAACAAATCTGCCCCTGGTGGTCGAGTAAACTCTCAGCTCTTAGACTTAAGGTGCGTAGGCTGTTCAACAAAGCCAAGCGCACAGGCAGCTGGGAGGATTACAAACGGCACCTAACATTCTATGACAAGGAGATTAGGCTTGCCAAGAAAAACAGTTTCAGGAAATTCTGTGATAGCGTCTCCTCGACCCCGGAGGCAGCTCGGCTGCATAAGGCGTTGTCGAAGGGCAAGACGGACATAGTATTATCCTTAAAAAGAAACGACGGGACCTATACGACAAGTGCGGAGGAGAGGGCGGAAACACTCCTACAAACGCACTTCCCGGGGACGGTTCAAGCTGACCTAAATCCGGCCTATAAGTCTCACATCCTTCATGCTGAAGGGAATGGAGAAGGTAATAGATACCCACATCAGATCGGAAGCGCTGAAGATCGCACCCCTACATACCAGACAACACGCGTACAGAGCGGGTAGATCCACAAACACTGCTCTGTACCAACTCACGTCTGAGCTGCAGGATTCGCTGAATAATGGCGAGGTTGCGATCTGCGCCTTTCTAGACATTGAGGGAGYCTTTGATAATGCATCCCACACTAGCGTTATCAAGGCACTGGAGAGAAGGAACGTACCCACCCCGATACGCAGATGGATRGAAGCCCTTCTGCGCACGAGGGTAGCAGAAACAACAGTGGGAGGAAGTAGGATTCGTCTTGGCAMCACAAGGGGTTGCCCACAAGGTGGAGTACTATCCCCTCTGCTATGGAGCCTAGTAGTAGACGAATTACTCGAGCTGCTCACCATCAATAGAATCCGCTGTCAAGGATATGCGGACGACATTGTCATAATGGCGAGAGGCAGATTTGAGAACACTYTCTGCGACATTGTTCAAAGGGGCTTAAACTTGGCGAGAGGATGGTGCAACACGGTAGGGCTAAATATAAACCCAGCAAAGACCACCGTGATCCCATTCACTAAGCGGAGATCTCTTCCGGGCATAAAGTCCCTAACAATTGGAGGCACAGAGGTGGTAATGTCTAAGGAGGTCAAATTCCTGGGCCTCACCTCAGACTCATCATTAGGGTGGAGTAGGCATTTGGACCTAACGCTGTCCAAAGCAACTAGAGCACTAATGATATGTAGACGCCTGGCCGGCAGATCATGGGGATGCAAGCCAAGTATCATCAGATGGCTGTATACCATGATAGTAAGGCCTATTGTCACCTATAGAGCGGTTGCCTGGGCCACCAAAGCAGCGCAGTCTTCAGTAATTCGGAGACTGTCAAAGCTGCAAAGACTTGCATGTGTCTGTGYTTCAGGGGCAATGAGCACATGCCCCACGGTGGCACTGGAAGTCATGYTAGAGCTCACACCGCTGCATCAGGTGATCAAGCTAGCAGCAAAGCACACCATGCTGCTAATGTCAGCAGAAGGTTGTGGAAAAGGAAAGGTAATGTCCTCTAGACAGATGGACGAACTAGCGGAGAGCACACCGCTAGCTCTCCTCCCGAAGGACAGCACCACTAGGAAAATAAACTTTGAGAAGAACTTCAAAGTCACTCTAGGCAGCAAGACGGTGTGGAGTGATTCCGCGCTGGAAAGGCTGCTGGAAGACAGCA
>NW_017537514.1:4267-7996 GCF_001853355.1 Bactrocera latifrons | reverse complement strand
AAGGCTTAAGGCCCTGGATTCTGCGTACATCAGCAGGGATCACATCACCKCACTAGCGCCCGGCAAACTCCTAGAACTATTCAGGCTGCTGGGGCTCTGGGAGGTCATKTGATATAGGAGAGGGCACAATAGACCTTAGGTCGCGGTGCATTACCTCAATACTCTATCTATCTATTTATCTAGTAAGGCTAGCCTGTCCCTAACCAGACGTCTTCGGAAGAAGCTGTATGGAAAGGTCAAGAGTTGAGCTTTTGGGAACGCATACCTCGAACATCCCGAAGTGGCGGGAGCCGAAAGTAAACGTAAGCGTTTTACCAATTTATAATTTGAAGACAGGAATTCTTCTTTCCTATGGCTTAAAAAAGGACTACTTATAGCATTCTATATGCAATCTTCGATCAGCCATCTAATCTAACCAGAGTATAATCACTTTTATTATGTGAAATATGATTTATCCTTTGTAGCTTCAGTCCCGTGTACTTTGCGGTGCCAATATTTGGTCTTTTGATGATCTGATTCGAAGGTGGTGCATAAGGAGAGAAACTTATATTTGGTTACTGGATAGATTGTCTGAATCGGTCAATGTCCCTTCGTTGAGATGGCTCCCGCTTAGTAAACAGAGGTGCCGTCTTATGTCTATTAAAAAATTAATTTTTACCCAGTTGTAGAATTGTATTGTCCGAGTCTAAACTCTTTTGCTTTTTAGAAAATTATTGGTGAATTGAAAGCGTTCATGTTTAAACTCAACTTAATGAGCTAAGGTGAAAAATAATGTAATTTAAGGGATTCTTTGTACCTGAAATAATTACCCTTAGTGCATTTGTTCAGAATTTTTTATTAAGAGCGGCCAAGGTGTTCTTTTGTGGCATTATAATTTTATTAAAGCGTCAGCTTACGCTTAATTTGCTCATAAAATTGAATTATTGAGAAATTTTTTTTACGATGAGTCGCAACTCTTGGTCTATAAGGTAGACAGGTCACTTGTCTAGCCTATTAAGAATTGCCTTGAAATGTAGAGAAGTGTTGTATGAAGAGAGCCAAAGTTATCGGAACTCCACACCTCTAAGAATGCCTAATGCCTGAGAATGCTTCGAACTTCCCTCGTACTTTTTGAAAACTTTACAGGCTGTGTGAATAGCGCTACGTCATGAGACGTATGTTTCGTGCTTCCCTTTAAAGTCAGGTAGTGATTTTACTATATGTAAAGCTTCGTCTGAATATAGTTGATATTATTTCGGCATATCTAGACAATTGGGTACATTTACATATGTTTTTTGAAATTTTCTCTCAGTGTTAACTGCAAACTCGATAAGAGCCTTGATTTACAATTTTATTTTCTTTTATTTGCTAGGCTCTGATCGGATCACAAATTATAATTATCGTAATCATCTGGCTTTAATTATTAATTTTTTTGGGTAAACCTGCCAAACCAGACACTAGCTCCTCTAATTCACTGTCACTCATCAGTATTGTATTCGGGCCGAATAACAAGTGCGCGGCATAGTGAATTTTTCTTACTGACTGAGACTGCGGTTTGAAGAGAAAAAAAAAAAAAACACACAGAAGAAAAGGTGAAAAAAAAGCTAACTGAGTGCATAAGCAGTGCAATTACCTTAACCATGTCGAAAATTGACACTGGATGGCAGACAGTGAACAGTAAACGAAGAGCAGCCAATAACTCCCCTCTTTCATCTTCACGAAAGCTGGCCAGAGTGAATATCGATACTTACAACAACAACGAAAAGCGGTTGAGATACTTAGTAATAAGGAAAACGACAACAACAATGACAACAATATAACCACCTGTAACGAAGAAGTGAGCGTTGAATCAGCTCACTCACTCAACAGACCACCGCCAATCATAAAAGCAAATGTGTCAAATATTAGTGGAATCGTACTTGCTTTCTCCAAAGTCATAAATAAAGCTAATTTCTACTACAAAACACAAGCAGATGGACAAACAAGAATAACTACAAAAGCAATTAAAGCTTACCGCTCTCTGTTAAATATTTGAATGAAAAGAATATGGAATTTCACACATACCAGATCAAGCAAGAGCGATATTATCGGGTGGTGATTAAAAATCTTCACCATACATCTGAAATTGAAGACATTAAGAAAGAAATTGAAAATTTTGGTCATCGTGTAAGCAGAGTCAGCAACATTACAAGCCGTGCAGACAAACTCCCCTTATTTTTCGTTGATATTGAACCAGCTAAGAACAACAAAAACATTTATGACATCAGATACTTAGTCAATGCAGTCGTTCAGGTGGTACCACCAAAGCAAACTAACTTCATTGTCCAATGTCACAGATGCCAAGAGTTTGGGCACACGAAAAGTTATTGTAACAAATATTATGCTTGCGTTAAATGCGGCTCTAATCACAACACTACCGAATGTACCAAAGACAGAAATGCTCCTGCCAAATGTGCAAACTGCCAGCACGAACATCCAGCTAACTATCGCGGGTGTCAAGTACACCAGTCACTGAAAACCAAATATAATGCTAGCAAAGCACGCACGATGGAGAGTCCGCTTGTTTATAATGCCACAGAATCCACAAATTTGCAAAAACAAAATTCATTTTTCAACAGCAAAACAAACAACATGGCCTCGTATGCTGATGCTGTAAAAACAACTAACCTCGATCAATTTTTAGATAAATTGAGAAAATAATTAACGCACAGACTGCTTAGATAAATAATTTATTAGCAATAATCAATAGTTTAATGAACAAAGTATGCAATTAAACTTAAGAATAGCAATTTGGAATGCCAACGGTATTGTTAACCATATTAACGAATTCGAAACATTTGTTAACAAAAACTGTATAGATGTATTTTTAGTTTTCGAAACTCATTTTTCATAAAGATCATTTTTTAAAATTAGAGGATACGACATACTTTATTGTAACCACCCTGGGGGTAGAGCCCGAGGCGGATCGGCGGTGATTATTAGCTCAAAAATTAAATATGAACCATTGAAAGAAATTTGTTCACCTTCGATGCAAATTTCACGCATAAAAATCAAAACAAGCACACGATCAGTAGCTATTGGCGCTGGATACTTTCCACCCAGGCACACAATCAGTTGCATAGAATATGAAAATATGTTAGCGAATTCGGCTCGACATTCTTACTCGGAGGAGGCTTTAAATAATCCGAAAGGTAAAGAACTATTTAAATGTATTATGAATTGAAATTTATCTCTCTCGACCGGTATGCCTACCTACTGGCCATTGGATCCCACTAAAGTTCCGGATCTATTAGATTTTGTTGTGTACTCAGGCCTCTCTAGCAATTTGCTAAAAATTAAAGAAATTGAACTAAGCTCTGATCACTCACCTTTAATTACGGTACTCCAATTATCACCTATAATTCTTCAAAGAAAACAAAAAATTGTGACTCCACGTACTAATATTCCATCATTTTCTTACTGGTTAGACAATAATATTGATCTTAGTGTTAACTTAAGAACCACCGACCAATTAGACGGCTTTGTTGAAAAATTTCACAACGCCATTGTAGAAGCAGGTTTTATCTCAACTCCACAAGATACTTTTGTAGTAAACAGTACCTTTATCCCTGCGGAAATCAAAACAGTAATAAAGGAAATGAGGGAGGATGGAGTCATGTATAGAAGATCACGCAAGTGAGGAAAGTTCTCTGATCGCCATTCACGCGGGAGTGGCCAGAAACGATTCTTTTACATATGACTCAAGCAGCT
>NW_017537514.1:0-1202 GCF_001853355.1 Bactrocera latifrons | reverse complement strand
AAGACCTCCACTCCGTTGGAAGGACCAAGTGGAGAAGGACCTGGCTTCACTTGGAATATCTAATTGGCGCCATGTAGCGAAAAGAAGAAACGACTGGCGCGCTGTTGTTAACTCGGCTATAATCGCGTAAGCGGTGGAAATGCCACAAAACGCCCAAAAGTCAGAAAGGTTCCAATAAAAGACTCCACCAATTCATGGTATCGGTCAGATGGGGATAAAGCAGAGGCGTTTGCTAAGTACTTAAATGAAGTATTCACACCATTTAATTTTATTAATGCTTCTGATGAAAAGGACGTGATGCACTTTTTGGATACTGCATGCCAAATGCGTTTTCCAATAAGGCGTATTATTTTATCAGGAGTAAAAAGGAACTGGCAAAATGTAGCAACAAAAAAAGCCCAGGCTACGATCAGAGAGACCACGCAGTACTAAAGCACCTAACTGAGAAGTCCATGCGAGCTCTTACAATTATATTCAATGCCATACTAAGGCTTCAGCACTTTCCTACAGCCTGGAAATCTGTAGAAATAATTATGATTGCTAAACCAAAAAACCCGAAAACTTAGTTAGTTCGTATCGCCCCATATGTCTACTGGTCGCTTTCTCAAAAATATTCAAATGAATTCTCTTACGAAGACTGATACCGGTATTGGAAAATTTAAATATAATTCCGGACCAACAGTACGGGTTTCGCAGACACCAAGGAACTCCTGAACAATGCCATAGAGTGTTTCATAAGAAAGGTCAGCTTTAGAGCAAAAAGAATACTGTTCAGATGTATTCCTTCATGTGCAACAAGCATTCGATAAAGTCTGGCACCCTAGACCATTTTTCTTTCTTATTAAATCTTATTTAAAAGATAGTGAATTTTATGTTAGGGTTGGAAATAAGTACTATATAAAATAAAATCAGGCGTACCACAGGGAAGTGTTTTAGGGCCAATTCTTTATTCGATATTCACAGCGGATATCCCAAAAAACAACGATGTTACGATAGCAATATTCGCTGATGACACTTGCAGTCAAATAAAGTGCCTTCAGAATCTTCTGACATACTACAAAATTACTTATTCCAACTAGAAGACTGGCTCAAGATGTGGAATATTAAAGTCAATTCAGATAAATCTGTCCATGTTACTTTTGCCCTAAGAAAAGGTGATTGTCCTTCAATAAAAATGTTTAATACAGCCATACCTGTTAGTG
>NW_017537513.1:58585-87387 GCF_001853355.1 Bactrocera latifrons | reverse complement strand
AGCAGCCACAATTCCTGCATGATTATTTTGGAGGTTATCACGAGTGGTGAGAGCATTCCAAGTGGATCAAAAAGCGATGAAGCGATAGACAGTATTGTGCGCTTTGTRACAGACTTGTGAACTTGCTTTGGTGTGAATGAAAACAACAACATATCGTTGAGTTGATTCCAAGTTACCCCAAGTGCATTTGATGTAAAATCGTCGGTAATGCTTAGCTCTTTCATAGCTTGGCCTTCGATGAAATCTGGGTGATTGGAATGSCACTTGGATAGAGGAAACTGTCCGCGTTGAAGTATCTCAGTAACTTCTTCCTTTAATGTGTGTAAGGCATCTGTGTCATCCGCACCACATAGAAAATCATTCACACCAATTGAAAATTCTGCCATGTGCTTTTCTGCTAAAGAGTGAAGACTTCGCACTGCTAGATATGGAGCTGAGGCGGTACCATATGTCACAGTGTTGAGCTGGTATGTGAGAAGATCTGCGTCTGCGGAAGCTCGYCAAAGAATGTAATGAAATTTACGATCATTTTTATTCAAAGATACTTGCCTGTACATTTTAGTGACATCTGCGGTGATATCGTAACGATACAAACGGAAGCGCAGTAGCAACATGTACAGCTCTGTTTGGATGGTTGGTCCAACTAAAAGTAAGTCATTTAGCGATGTTTGTGTTGTAGTTTGACAAGAGGCGTCGAACACTACTCGTAACTTTGTTGATGCGCTTGTAGGTTTCATTACGCAGTGATGTGGTATATAATAGTGTGGTTCATCTAATTTCGGCGCCTTTACTACAGACATGTGACCAAGACGTTCGTATTCTTCCATAAACGAGACGTACTGGGAATAAGTGTCTGGCGAATGCGACAGACGGCGTTCGATTGCCAGGAATCGGCGACGAGCGATGTCGAATGAGGCTCCAAGTGCAGCTGGATTGTCTTTAAATGGCAGCCTCACAATTATGCGTCCAGTTGTATCTTGATGTGTTGTGGCTATAAAATGACGTTCACAAATGCGATGATCAGGTGAAATAGGGTTGGGTTTCCTRTCGACAGTTTCGAGCTCCCAAAGGCGTTGCATGTTTGCGTCGATAGAGTCTTCGCGAAATAGCAGATATGACTTTGAAGGCGTATAGTGCTTCGATTGGTATCTTCCAGAAACTACCCATCCAAATAATGTTTTTTGCAATGTAGGTAWATTCGGGCCAAGCCTTATTTGACCAACAGCGAGWGCTTCAAAAAATGCCTCTGTTCCAAGCAACAGATCGATGCGTCGAGGTTTGAAGAAGGTTTCGTCAGCCAAAGTTSTATTAGCTGGCAAGTTCCAGTTTATTGTGTCAATTTCAGCGTCAGGTTGGTCTGCAATCTGGGGTGTCATGCCAAACTGGAGCGAAAGTTGAAATGCTGATGTACGTGACTTAATTGTTGTGGTGATTCGAGCTATAAGATTGGTAACTGAATCACCTATGCTGCGAATGCCAATGTGATACTTTTCTCGACGAAGGTGAAGCCTTTGTGCGAACTCATTGGTCATGATATTCACTTGAGAACATGAGTCGAGAAGAGCTCTTCCAAGCTTGTACGTACCCATGGAATCTTTAACTAGAACTAAAGCTGTTGCTAAAATGACCTGYCCGTGATCCGATRTCTCCATATGCGAATGCGTGGCTACTAGTTGGTTGTATGTATGAGGTTTGGTTGAATATGATGATGATGGTTGCAACGATTGTGAAACAGGAAGAGATGTTGGACTTGCAAGTGTAGGCAGAGTCGCGTTGTTATGATGCAAAAGCATATGATGCGTTCTGTTACAGGAGCGGCAGCGATGCTTTGACGCACATTGAGCTACTCTGTGACCATTGCTCAGACAATTGATAAAGAGGTAGTATTTCTTGGCGGCAACATAGCGTTGATTCGTGTTCATGTCCTTGAATTGAGAACAGCCAATCATTTTGTGTTTATCGCTGGAGCAAAGGACACAAGAAGGCTTAGTGATGGCGAATGATGAGTTTTGTCCACGGGWAGTAATCCGAATTGGTTTGGTGGACTCGAACTTATGGAGTGACGARGAGTCGGATGAATGCAAAAACTGACAATGGCGTTCTAAAACTTGGGTGCATTGTATCCAAGTTGGAAGCGATTTGTAGTCTAGCGATTCATTCCATTTGTTGCGAGTTTGCTGATCACATTTTCCAATAACAATGTAAATCAGCATTGCTTGTRCGATATTGGAGCTCGTGCCCAATGATTCTAACGAACTGAATATAGCTGATGCCTTATCAATCAAACTACGCAACTGTTGATAATTTGATTTATCGGCTGTTTGCAGCGTGAATARGGAGGCAAHTCCTTCCAAAAAAATCASAGTGGGATTATCGAAGCGTTCCCTGAGTCTGTCTAAAGCTTTCGGGTAGTTTTCGCTGGTGACCTGGAAGGCTCTWACGGTTTCCAGGGCTGAACCTTTAAGACACGACCACAAACAATTGAAACGTTCTATATTTGACAGCCTAGGTTCCCGAGCGACAAGTTGAGTAAAAGATGCAATAAAGTTTTTCTATTCTGCGTAATTCCCGCTAAAAGTAGGCAACGACAACCTTGGCAAGAATGATGGCGTGGAAAAAGAAGTTGGAGCTGTTGTCTCGGGGTAATTTATTGTAACGTTTCCTTCGCACGCTGGAATGTATCACGGTGGGGTGCCTTTCGTGCAACGGAAATCGTAACAGACGCCACACGGCTTCGTTGCTGCTGGCATACCGACCACCGACCAGATTGATAAGTTTGTACCTCATCTGCGGGATTCGCAAGATCAGTACTTGTAAAATTGAAAATAGCTTGATCACTACCCTTGCTTATATATTTGMAGATATATTTGATGGCGCGTACTGAACTGCATGCCTCAACATTTATGTGGGCGTTAAACATTTTTGATACAATTGGTGAATAGGGGAGTTCCCAACTATTATCAACCGTAACGTCGCTATCATTTCGGAGCTTYACGGTTGCTGTTCGACGTCCGTCTGCTGGCGCTCTTCTACGATCTGTGGGTATCTTTTAACCACAATAATATATGGACATATGGCAGTCCACGTTTCTGCCATTCGACAGAGTACATAAAACAGCGCGCTTCTTCGAACACTCGGTCTTTATTAATCACATGCATTAGTCTAAAAACTCTTGCGACTACATCTTGTCTATGTATTGCGCTTTGCCCCGGCATCAACTATTTCGGGCCTGGCTGGGTTGCAAGTAAAAGTGACGAATAAGTCAGGGCGACCATGTGTACGCACATAAACAAACGCCTCCTGAGTATATTCGTGTAAGTAGCGTGTGCTATTTACAAATGAAGACGGTAAAAATACCATGCGACCTAAGTTATTTGAATTTCAATTGGCGTCTTTTGTCACAGCGTCTTGAAGATGGATGTAATTATCTGCTCTTAGTTTAGTTTGATTTAAAGATATGTACCGTAACCTATCGCTTTCAACTTTAACGTACACGTCAACGTAAAACTGATTGCTTTCTCGTATCATCATACTGTAGACGTAAAAATCCATACATAAAACCTTTTTGTTATGCAAGGGAAGACCTGTTACAGGATTAATTTGAGGAACTTGAAAATGGTACTCCTCTTGTCTTTTWCTAAATATGATCGGATATTGCAACGCATCATAAAATTTATGAGTATCAGGTACCCTGGTTAATGTGTCATCTCGGGCCTGTAGAGTTATATCACGGGAAGCAAACTGTTCGCCTATAACCGTGGCTGCGATTTCATTTATTAACGGTGCATTATACCGCCTTTCATGTTCCCCACTTAGTGTGCGATCGGGGTGTATTACCAACTTATAACCATCTCTAGGCATTCCTTCTAGTGCTGTTTTGAAATTATTGATAAGCCGAGTATGTTCATGCAACATTGTCTGGATTTTTAAAACAGTATCGAAATAGAGTTGTCCTTGGATGGTAAAAGTAGGTGAAAATCCAGGAATTACGTCCTCCTTATCTACACCAAATGACGTCATCTGAAAGCAAGAATTATACTTTTTAATCCTGCTTAAAAATCGGCGCGATTCGGTACTGTCGTATAAAAGTAAAGACTTACGAGGTTCCTCTGGCTCGCCAAGTAATGGAAGTTTAACCTTTCCACCAGAACAGCACATACCTGCAGTTTCTTCTTTCCATTTCAGTGCTTCACAATATCTGCATTTTTTCTATTCGCTCAATGATAACCAATCGGTGATTAACATAGTCGATCAAAGGGTCATACTCAAAAGCCTCACCATTATATATCTTCCACGTACTCATTGAAAACGTACGTCTTCTTTCTGCTTGCCTTTCGGCATTTAAAAACGTCGTCTTTATGAATCTTCATCAGTCTCTGCCGCAATCAATTGCGCGTGACGTTCGGCATCTAAAACCCGACGTGTCTGATTCTGTCCCACTGTCTCAGAAGCTCTTTGAGATGCGTGGCGTTCAGCATCCAGGGTCTGACAGTCTTGAGTCTGCGTAAACGTCACAGAGGCCCTTTGAGATACATGGCGCTTAGAATCTATCATTTGCGTTTGCGTGGCATATCGAAAACAATAATTAAAGATTTTCTAAATCGGTAGTTTTAAAAACTACAACGTGAGAATCTTTTTTATAAAAACTTAGATAAAGCAAACCTAAGGTTTATAAGATCAATATCTATCGCGGGGACTATGATCAAATTTTAATTTTAGGAACTTCGATAATTTTTCGGTCTAAAACTGGTCCAAAATAGGCTGTTTTCAGAATCTGAATTTCAAAAGCGCGAAATTTTTTTAATTTTCAATTTTATTTTTTGGTTGTAGTACCAGCGATAGCTGCACTCCTACTGGTTAATAATTTATTTGGTTTTTATGTTTCAGATGTTCAGAAGAGTCAAAATCAGCAACGGTACCGGGCGTAATTTTTTAAGATAGCTTTTTTTGGACGCCATTTTSAATTAAAAATTTTTTTATTTAAGAAAGTAATATTTTTGTACTTTTCATAAGTGTACAAATAAACTGTATTTTAAATTGATTGCTTTTTTTAACCTTAAAAAAATTCAGAAAACACCCTTAATTTGAGCGTTCTAGACCCCCGGGACCCCTTAAAAGGCATTGTCATGCAAAACAATAGCATTCGAAAAGTATTATTGACACAAACATTACTAACGAAAAAATGTTTACATATAATAACCCATGCGTTCTTAGAATACATTTTAGCAACTGTTTGTACTCATATTAAAGCAAACCCAAGGTGACACAAGATGTGCACTTGAAAACAATACCACACCATGTAGCATAAACAATATGCTACATACATATGAACATGCACATGAATTGAGAATTAACAAATAAAAGCGACCGCAAAAATAAAGAATAATACGTATTTGAGTAAACCTAGAGAAATGAATGATTGGTTAAGAAAATATCTACATCTAACAGCTACCTTAACTACCTAATAATAAAAATGTAACTAAGCACTATCTATCACCATACCAAATTTCATCAAAATAAGCTCAGCCGTTTAGGCGTGAAAGAGTAACAGACAGACAGAGTTACTTTCGCATTTATGATATTAATTTGGATAATCATATATGAAAAAAATAATATATCTAAATGTCATATTGTGTCACGCTCCTGCTCCGCTGCTCTATATTCTCGATTGGCCTGTCTATTTAAATGTTCCGCGAAGTTGCGTTCCTGCTCCCCTGCTCTATATTCCGCATAAAAATAAGAGTTAAAAGCTAACAATAAATAAATAATAATATATTAAAAAATATAATGGTTATGCAAAAAAAAGCATTTTCTTGGATAAACTTGAAATTTTCTTGTATTGTTCAAAGTTTAAGCTGCACGCGTAAACTAAAGTAATCCGTTATGTTTACGCCCTGTTTATAAAATTGTTTAAAATGCAAGTCTTTCTGGGTTTTTTTACCTAGGTTTTGTTTAGTTCCTACCTATCAGTTAATGAAAGATTTTAGGAATTCATGCGAAAATTCATCAAGTTTTAGTGGATATATTAAAGCGTTAATTACAAAGGAGGCATTGTAGAGATTTTTTATAGTTAACAAGGGTTTTAAAAAAGGATAATTAAGTTTAAAAAATTAGTACTTTATATAATAAAATATGCGTCTATAAAAATTAGAGCTTTGATTATTTTATAGCAAATTAAAAAAATTTTTTTGCTCCGTATTCTTAACATAATTTTTAACTTGTTGTCTCAGTTGGTTACATGTCATATCTTACTACTTTTATTGAAAACTCAAATTGGAAAGTATAATAACCAATTTGTWTATAATATATTATTTGTATAGTGGTTAATTCTGATTACAATATATAAAAAATATTGTAGAATATTAATTAGTTTCTTTACACCCACAAACTATATTGCATTGCAGGGAAAATTGGTTCGCTATTTAATGAAGAAAAAAAAACAAAAAAATTCATGTCAAATTTTGTGATGATAGTTAGACATATAATATATGAACTTGCCCATATATGAACTCGATTTTGATTGGTCAGTTTGTATGGCAGGCCGACCTTAACAATTCTTTTGAAGACTAAAACGATATCTTAGGCAATAATCCATGYTAAATTTCATGAACGTTTTTTGTCACATATACATTCTCGTTTTCTACCTAAGCCTTTTTTTGTTCCTACCAATTAGTTAATTATGTTTACAATGTGAATTATTCATAATTATCTGTAAATTAGGGATTTATTTATTATATGTCTAATTTAATCATATTTTTGCTACTTATCTTATGTGCCCTATATTCTTATCAAATAAAAAATCTTCCATACAAATATTTATTGTGATCGGTAAGCTTATAAGGCAGTTATATGATATAATTGTCACATAAGAACTTAAATTTGATTTGTATGGTAAGTTTTGTGATCCGACCTGCAAAATTTCTTCAGCTATTGTACTAGCGTCAAATGAGAAAGTTTGTAACGTGGCTTTTACCACCTTACAATAATTTACTCCAACACTGTACATCATTTATCCTTACCATACCTCAACATAGTCACATAGTATTCACCATACTAAACTTCACCTCATTGCATTGACCAAAGCTGCGCTATGCTTCTATATAAGCAAGCACTTCACACCGACTGCGATCATTTCTTCCAGCTCGAAAGCCAGGACGGTCAGACAGCAGCAAAGAACAGTAGGCAGTGGGGATCCATAGAATACTGCACTGTACCGTACAGTCAACACCGTATCACGGAGTGACTTCTCCTCACCAGAATATAGAAGGATCACCACCTTACCGTAATTACCGAGCCGACTTCGACAAGAACCAACGCCTGGCACACCAAATCCAATCGATTCCACCTGACTCGCCATATAAATATAAGCTGGTCTGGCTGTCCACATAATGGGTATGGATACATTTATTACAAAAGTTATATATTCTTTGCTGAGGGTTCGTAGATCCCAAGGCTGACTCTGGAGCGGCTGAGCATACCTCAGCTATGGACGAAGCCGCCATTACATATGGCGCCCGAGCAGGGACCTGACTTTGTGAGTGACAGTGAAAAACATTAAACGGCCACCAACGCTCATGAAACAGGTTCGCCACACCCCCTACACAATAATAAGCATCGCAGTACATCAGCGTATAAGGCTCGAMCAGTTGGATTTATTGGCTAAARAAGGAACGATTAGTCACCGAGTGCAGGCGACACCACATCGCTGTCGAAGGGCGCACCGAAGCTGATCTCCGCAGCGAGCTGAGCGCCTGCATCCGTGCAAAGCGCCACAATAAATCCACGGAGGACCTAGTGAAAGCGTTGGAAAGGGAAATGCAAGAGRAAGGTAATGCCACCATACTTGTTCCAACCACCACGGCAAGAATCCCGAGTAAAGCAACAGCAACACGTGATGTCATCACATCGGCTGCAAAATTGATTGAAAATTTGGAGGTTATAAACTCCGTGCGGCGATGGAACATACGCTACAGCGGTCGCGAAAATTTACACGACTGGAGCGATGCGAAGAACTAGCCGAATGCTACTCTATAGCAAATAACCAGCTTCCTTCTACTATGCCGGAAATTTTACAAGATAAAGCGATGCAATGGTTCCGTATAAAAGGCAGTGTCATAGCCACGTGGGTTGACTCTCGTTACGAGGCTGAACGTTTTTTCTTACCGAAACGACACCTCGCACATCTGGAAGAAATCATCCATCAGCGCAAGCAACTACCCAGGGAGAAAGCAAAGGATTATGTGTTGGCCATCCGAACGCTTATTCGCCAAGATCACACCGAACGTATATATGACGGCCTAAGGGTGAAATATCGCTTAYACGTGCGACGAAGCGACTTCAACAGCGTAGACGAACTACTCGAGTTAACCGAAGAATTCGAATTGTTAAAAAGTGAGGAGGCCAGGCAAGCAAGAAACACCAATCACAGTTTGACGGCGGTAAGTACTAAGTATTGCCGCGAGAAAGTTTGTTGGCGATGTAAGCAGCCGGGACACCGAAGGCACCAATGTCGCAACCAGCAGCGAATATTTTGCTCTCGTTGTGGACGCGACGGAATCATGTCTCGAGACTGYAATTGTCCTACACATGCGACAGTGCGAGCTACTCCGTCCAATCCCAGTACAATAGCACTCAAAGCAACGATTCCGTACCCAGAAGGGAAACAAGATGGCCGTTATTATTTGCCCATTACTGTTGCAGGCATGCAGATAGAAGCTCTGGTGGACACCGGAGCCACGCTCACATATATCAGTAAAGAACATCAACGTCATCTAGATAAACAACAAATTAAAGCCAGACGCCAGACCCGTCGCATTCAGCTAGCTAACCAGACATATATACCTGGCACGAAAATGTATCCTGTTACTATAGATCTGGACAACAAGTCTACGCACCTACTTGTATCAGCTCTACCGACGCTTTCGGAATATGTCATCTTAGGCATGGATTTTTTAAGGAAGCGAGGCCTGACTATCACCATCGATGGTCAACCCATAACCGCTACACGCCTAAGCACCTACCGATCACCTTGCTATGCTAACCGAAATGCAACATCTTACAGCAAAGGAGAATCACCAATTGAATACTCTCCTCACTGACAATGCGGCTGCATTCAGCGCCGGCAACATTTCAGCGAGCCCTAGACACCGTTCTGGGATCAGAACTACAGCCGAAGGTCTTTGCCTATCTGGACGACATCATTGTATTGGGAAATACTTTTGAAGGGCACTTAGATAACTTGCAAACGGTGTTCACGCGCCTTCAGCAAAACCATATGCAGATAAACTTTGAAAAGTGTAAGTTCGTGTAGTAACGCCTCCATTACTTGGGCCATTTAGTCAGCACCGAGGGTATTCACACAGACCCGGCCAAAGTCACAGCCATTAGCGATATGGCAGCACCTACCACCATCAGGCCGCTTTCTAGGAGCAGCCTCGTRGTACCGACGTTTCGTAGCAGAYTTTGCCAAAATATCGGCACCGCTTAACCGCTTATTAAAAAAAACCAGCGTTGGACATGGGGTTCCGACCAAGAAGAAGCATTGACCCGACAAACGCCGCTCAGCACGAACGCGCGTAAAATGCCGACTACCAGACGAGTCCCAGCTGCATGTGAAGCGAATCGCGAAGCCTGTGCTACGACAGAGCTGCGCGCTGCTCAAACCTCGACACACCCCGTAGTCCAAACAAATGCTGAGGTGACGTTCTCAGCAGATCGAAGCGAAGTGACGGCTGCAGTTTCGATCCGACTCGTCCAGCGAGGTACTGCAACGAGTACCGTCATGGCCGAAGCCAGCATCAATAAACAACTCGTAAGGGATGCGCACGAGACACCAGCAACAGCAGCGACTGCCGAGGTAAACGGATGCATAAATGACGATGGGGCATCTGCCAAGAAAACTGCCACGGCCCACGTCGAGATGATACCGACTCACTCAAAGGCGCAAACAGCCACGACGACGGCACAACCTCCCATTGTCGAGACCAGCGCACGACCAGCCCCTCCTATCACATCGCAGGAAGAGGTAACACCAGCGAGCAAAATTCCAGGGTTCCTGGAAGGGCTGATAACGACCCGACAKCACTTCATCAGGCGCTCAAGGAGAACACTATTCTTCCGAGCCCTTAGCCCTGCAAAAGTTGGAAGGCGATCGCGTATTCGTGCGATACGGCTGTTGGGATGCGTTGTACATTTGTACGACTAAATACACAATGCCTGAACTTAAAATTTGTGTTACTAGTTAAGTAATCATAAGATAATAGACACCTTGTACCATAGGTTAAGAAATTGCTGTAAAATAAAGATCTCCCACCCGCTTCCCGTCCACGGCACAGGCACATCGTGGGTGGTCGAAACCATTCCTTTCACCTGTACCCAGCGAAGTATCGCTGTCCGAAGTAAGGGGGGGGCTGTAACGTGGCTTTTAACACCTTACAATAATTTACTCCAACACTGTACATCATTTATCCTTACCATACCTCAACATAGTCACATAGTATTCACTTCTATATAAGCAAGCACTTCACACCGACTGCGATCATTTCTTCCAGCTCGCAGCCAGGACGGTCAGACAGCGGCAAGCAATAATAGGCAGTGGGGACCGTACCTGTACCGTACAGTCAACACCGTATCTCGGAGTGACTACTCCTCACCAGAATATAGAAGGACCACAACCTTACCGTAATTACCGTGCCGACTTCGACAAGAACCAACGCCTGGCACACCAAATCAAATCGATTCCACTTGACTCGCCATATAGATATAAGCTGGTCTGGCTGTCCACATAAGGGGTGTGTATACATTTATTACAAAAGGTATATATTCTTCGCTAAGGGTTCGTGGGTCCCAAGGCTGACCCTGGAGCGGCTGAGCATACTTCAGCTATGGACGAAACCCCATTTACAAGTTTCCAATGCAAACATTTGATTTCGATCACTCAGTTTGTATGAATATTTTATAGTAATTCGATTATATTAGTATTTTAGAAAATAACCTGTGCCAACTTTTGTGAAGCCGTAATCCATGTAAAATTGCCACGTCAAGTGCGAAAGTTTTCATGCAAGCCCTTGATTCCGATCGTTCGGTTTGTGTGGCAGCTCTATGCTAAAGTAATCTGATCTAAAAAATTTCCTCCAATATTACATTATTTCTACGAACAATAACTCATACCATATTTCGTGAAGATATATCGTCAAATGTGAAAGTTTTAGCAACCAGCACTAGATTCCGTCCGTTCAGCTTGTATAGCAGCTATATGCTAAAGTAAGTCTATCTGCACAATTTCCTCGTATATGATATTATTATCTTAAAAAATAACCTGTGCCAACATTTGTGAAGATAAGTTTCCTTGCAAGAACTTGATTCCGATCGCTCAGTTTGTAAAGTAGTTATATGTTATAGTGGTCTATTATCGGCAGTTCCGACAAGCGAGCAGCTTGTTGAAGTAAAGATGACGTTTGAAAAATCTTCGATATCTTCAAAACTGAGGGACTAGTTCGTATATCTACAGACAGGCGGACATGGCTAAATCGACTCAGTTCAACATACTGATCATTTATATATATACTTTCTGGAGTCTCCGACGACGTATAAAAAGCGAATTGATCTCTTCAACAAGCTCTCAGATATTCCAAGTTTAGCCAGGTCGTCCTCTTCCTCTGCTTCCCCCGGCATTTACAGCGTCGAATACTTTCAGAGCTGGAGTGTTTTCGTCCATTCGGACAACATGACTGCTGTCTTTTAATTCGCTGAACTATGTATATGTCGTCATATATCTCTTACAGCTCATCGTTCTATCGAATGCGATATTYGCCGTGGCCAACGCGCAACGGACCCTAAATCTTTCGCAGAACTTTTTTCTCGAAAACTCGCAACGTCGGCTCATTAGTTGTTGTCATCGTCCGAGGTTTCTTTGAAATTGACGAAGAGGTGGTGTGTGTCGTTTTTCCTTTCACGGGTCTTTTCCAAGACTTGGCGCAAGGTGAATGGTTGATTTGTCAAGTCTAAAGCCACACTGATAAGGTCCAATCAGTTTTTTGACGGTGGGCTTTAATCTTTCACACAATACGCTCGATAGAACCTTATACGCGATGTTGAGGAGGCTTATCCCACGGTAGTTTGCGCAGATTGTGGGGTATCCCTTTTTATGGAATGTGCTTAGCACACTTAAATTCCAATCGTTGGGCATRCTTTCGTCTGACCATATTTTACAAAGGCTGATGCATGCTCCTTATCAGTTCTTCTCCGCTGTGTTTGAATAGCTCGGCCGGTAAATCATCGGCCCCCGCCGCTTTATTGCCCTTCTGGCGGCTAATTGCTATTAGAACTTCTTCCTGGTCGGGCAGTGGAACRTCTGCTTAATCTTCATCGATTGGGGAATTGGATTTGTCTTCTCCTGGCGTTGTACGTTCACTGCCACTCAGCAGGCTGCAAAAGTGTTCCCTCCATAATTTAAGTATGCTCTGAACATCGGTGACTAGATCACGTTTAGGGGTTTTACAAGAGTATGCTCCGCTCTTGAAAGCCGCCGCATTTTTTCTTAGAATTTTCGAGCATTACCCCTCTCGGCCAGCTTATCAAGCTCTTCGTACTCACGATTTTCGGCCTCTTACTTCTTCTGCAAATGCGTTTCGCTTCCCTCTTCAACTCTCGGTATCTATCCCATCCCGCACGTATTGTGGTCGATCGTAACGTTGCGATGTAGGCAGCCTATTTTCTCTTCGGTGCGACACGGCACTTTTCGTCATACCAGCTGTTCCTTTGCACTTTTCGAAAAACAATGGTTTTGGTTGCCACTGTACGTAAGGAGTTTGAAATGCCGTCCCACAGTTCCCTTACACCAAGCTGGTGAGGAGTGCTCTCAGAGAGCAGGAGTGCAAGCCGAGTAGAAAATCGTTCGGCTGTCTGTTGTGATTGCAGTTTCTCGACGTCGAGCCTTCCTTGTGTTTAATGGAGTGCGTTTTTTGCTGCACAGAGGTGGGGGCGAATCTTGGCAGCAACAAGATAGTGGTCCGAGTCGATGTTAGGACTTCAGAGCGCACGCACATCTAAAACACTGGAGACGTGTCTTCCGTCAATCACAACATGATCGATCTGGTTGGTGGTTTTTCGATCCCGAGACAGCCAGGTAGCTTGATGTATCTTCTTATGTTGGAATCTAGTACTACAGATAACCATATTTCGGGCTCCGGCGAGGTCGACCGTAGTGCCAAAGATACCTTCTTTGCCCACCCTGGTGTTAAAGTCGCCAAGCACGATTTTGACATCGTGGTGGGGGCAGCTCTCATAAGTGCTTTCCAAGCACTCATAAAAGGCATCTTTGGTCACATCGTCCTTCTCTTCCGTCGGGGCGTGCGATATGTTGAAGAACCTCGCTTTGATGCGGATTGTGGCTAGACGTTCATTCACCAGGGTGAATGATAGTACTCGGCGACGGAGTCTCTCTCCCACCACGAATCCCACACCAAACTTGCGCTCCTTTATATGGCTACTGTAGTAAATGCCACAAAGACCTAGTCGTCTCTGTCCTTGTCCCGTCCATCACATTTCTTGGACGGCGGTGATGTCAGCCTTTATTTTTACGAGGACATCAACCAGCTTGGCAGCGGCACCTTTCCAATTAACGGACCGGACATTCCAGGTGCATGCCCTCAATTCGTAGTCCTTATTTCGTTTGCTATGGTCGTCATCAAAAGGGGAGTCTCTCATGCGAGGCTATTGTTACTTTTTCATTGGGGGTGTTTTTTTACATGGCAAGTCCCAAAACCATCGCACAACCCTGTGTAGGGGATATTTCGCCTTCTCACTTTAGCTCGCCTTCAAACGGATGTTCTTAGGCTACCCAGAGGATACTTGGTCAAAGACCGGAAGTCGTGAGCTGCTTGAGCCATATGTAAAAGAGTCGTTTCTGGCCACTCGCAAGTGAATGGCAATCAGAGAACTTTCCTCACTTGCGTGAACTTCTACACATGACTCCATCCATATATTTTCGACCTAGCCATCGAATCGTTCCTACCTAAGTTAGTAACTAGGTTTTGTTTTGTACCAACCTAACAATAAATTAGTTTTAAAAAAGGGTAATTATGTTTAAAAAATTACTGCTCTATTATTATTTATATATAATAAAACGCATATTTAAATGTTCCGCTGTCTGTTCTATACTCCGGATTCAAACACCTATTAAATATCATATTTTTCGCACTCCTGCTCTACTGCTCTATACTGCGCATAAAAATAACAGTTAAAAATTAATACTAAATAAATAATAATATATTCCAAAATAAAATGGTTGTTAAAAACAAAAAAACATTTTTTGGATGAATTTGAAAGTAGCTTGTGTTGTTCTAAGTTTAAGCTGCACGCGTAAATTGAAGTAATCCGTTGTGTCTACGCCCTGCTCATAAAATTCATAAAATTGTTTAGAATGTAAAGTCTTTCCTGTGTTTTACCTGGTTAATATTAATAACAACCAATTTGTTTAGAATATATTGTGTGTATAGTGGGTAATTCTGATTAAAATGTATAAAAAATATTGTAGAATATTAATTAGTTTCTTTACACCTACGAACTATATTACATTGCAGGGAAATTGGAAAGTTCGCTATTTAATGAAAAAAAAAAACAAAAAAATTCATGTCAAATTTTGTGATGATAGTTAGACATATAATATATGAACTTGCCCATATATGAACTTGATTTTAGTTGGTCGGTTTGTATGACAGTCCGACCTTAACAATTTTTTTRAAGACTAAAACGATATCTTGGGCAATAATCCATGCTAATTTCATGAACAGTTCTTGTCACATAAGAACTTAATTTTGATTCTTCAGTTTGTATGGCAGGTTTTGTTATCCGACCTGCATAATTTCTTTGACTATTGTACTAGCGTCAAATGATAAATTTGTCACAACACTAACTGCTGGGCACGGGATTGTTGTCGAAAACGGAAGTATTTAAAACGAATGATGGTATCGACACGTCGCTGTACGAAAAGGAATCTCTTGTAGAAGAATATTTAATGGATGCCTTTGTTGGGTATCTCGTTAGAGGTCTTTTCTATGTTTTTGATTAATTGGATGCCAGCGTGTGTCATATTTCTTTCTAACATGCTATTTAAAGCGAAGGCAAATTCATGATCTTCACGCTGACACATTATTAGGTGTTGAAATTGATCAAAAAGCGGGGTTTCTGTTATTTCACTATAATGATAATTTTCATTCGGCGAAAATATCCATCAATCCAAACACRATAATTGGAATGCCTTCAAAGTAAGCACTGCTTCTAAAAATTTTCTTTCGCCTACAATCCAAATACGCAAGCATCTTTGCTCCAAACACTGAAATTTCATCAATTATTATAAGCCTAATATCTAAGAGATTTACATGAATAGTGTTGAACGTGAAACTATTAAGGGGCCGAAGATCGGCGGAGGACTGGTTGACGGGGAGTGAAAATACGGAATGAAGTGTTAGACCTCCAATTAAAAATACTTTTTTGCCAGTGGGTGCGCAGAGTAACACCTTAGCTTTCGCGGGTTTAATTCCTGCTACGCTATTAGCGCGCAATGTCAACTACTGATATATAGTCGCTATAAGCCGAGTTTTGCCCACTCAATCACCACCTCCGACATATTCGTAGAAGAATTTCKTCTTATTGACATTAAGCAATACATGAGCAAAATATTATTTATTTATTTATTATTTGTAAAATAATAATACAATAAGTATTATACATTAAACATAAGGAGCACTAGCTATAGAGGCTTTCAGCCACGGTTTTAATATAAACGGCTTAAATAATAAAGATGGAGCCTTCCATTTAAGAATTATTTACAAGCAATATGTTTTTATGAACTAAAAATATATGTTAAAAAAAAATTTTAAAAAGGAAGGATAACTTAAATATATTTCTTTAACTTGGTACGAGATAGGTATTCAGATATTTTAGTGATGTTTACAATGGACGTTATTTTTAATAAATCAGGAGCTTTATTATTCTCAAATATACTGGTCCTTGCTGAATTGAAGAAGGGGCATTCATCCAGTAGATGTGTTATGGTTAACGACGACGAACTACAATATGGACAGGATATATTACGGTTTCCATTTAATAAATGGGAATGCGTTAATGACGTATGAGCAAGACGAAGGCGGACAAAGGCTTTTATATCTTGGCAACGGCCTGATGGCGGATAAGCAGGTTTTTTGCCCTCTTGCTTGCAGATAGCGCAGTGGTGTTGCACATTCTTTCAAGCATTATCTTTTATAGCTTTTTGGTTTGAAGCGATTAAATGGATTATGTCATTTTTTTCGATGTAGTCGAAGATAATCAATGGCTGTTTTGCCGCTAATTTGGCGTTTTGATCGGCCCATTCATTTCCAGTAATACCGGTGGRTCCAGGGATCCACATAATTTTTAAATTTGTTTTCTCAATTAGTATGCTTCTAATTTGCGCAATGCAGTAGGATTTGTTAGATGCATTTAAAAGAGCTGAGATTGTAGAATTGCTATCAGTACATATTAATGTTTTTAGGTTAGATTTTTGTACTAGGGATAGCGCATTATAGATGGCTGCTGCTTCTGCGGTGTATACGGAGCTGTAATTGGGCAGGAGCTTTTAACGTATTTCCAACGTTATCGACAAAAGCAAAAGACTTCTACACGTCGGCCTGCCAATCTACGTAGTGTTGTAGAATGAGCTCTTTGAACAAATTTTGATATACCCTGAAAATTGTGTTTGTTTTTGAAGATGTAGCTCGAACGAAGATTCTTTGAGTAGCCATGATGGGGTAAAAGAAATAGACTTTTCCTCAGGTATAGTTGTTATACCTAGATCTTTAGCTAATTTAATGCATTTAGAAATAGTGGAAGAAGTATTGGAGTTTGTATCGTCGGTCCATTTGGCTTTTACTATACCATATAAGAGCTTGTTATTACATAATAGTAGTTTTGGAATAAGCTTTTGCGAAGTATGTAAAACTCTTTCCTCGATGGATGGGAGTCCGGCTTCCGTTAATATGAACTTTATTGGTGATGTTGGAAATGCCCGAATACGTCTTCCAACCGCTGCATGATATGGTGCAAGTATTTGCTGTATGTTGCTTTTGGCACAATTGCCGTAGATAGGGAGACCATAATCAATCTTAGATAAAATTAAAGCTCTTGTAATATTGATAAAAGAAGAAATGTGAATTAAACAATATTTTGATGATAGATACTTAATTATATTAAGTCTAGAAATTAGTTTCTTACGTAGATTTGTACAATGTTTCTTAAAAGTAAGTCTCTTATCAAATATTAAACCTAGTAGTATTTACAATATTTATTATTATTCTAGTTAAGATTGAAGTTATTACATTTGTGCTTTCTACAGATATGGAATAATTTGCATTTGTTTATAGAAATATTCGCACCTGAACAATAGGAGGAATTTGAAATATCAGAACAGATTTTTAAGAACGTATTTTTAACAGTATTAAGATTATTTTGCTTGGAGAAGATCAACACATCATCAGCATAAATAATATGCGAAATGAGTTTATATTTAGAGATTATCGTACTGATTTCATTA
This sequence comes from Bactrocera latifrons, assembly GCF_001853355.1. Taxonomy (NCBI): domain Eukaryota; kingdom Metazoa; phylum Arthropoda; class Insecta; order Diptera; family Tephritidae; genus Bactrocera; species Bactrocera latifrons. The sequence continues at coordinate 69,818 of NW_017537513.1, read as the reverse complement.
AATGCGATTACAAATAGTATGACAGACAATGGTGATCCTTACGTGTGTGTACGTGTTATAAAAAGTGTTATTGATTTTAGTCACGAATTTTCGATTAATTAGGAAAGATTTAATAAACTTAAATATTTTTTCACCAATTTGCCACTTCTCAAGTTGTCGCAGAATGACATGAGAACCAACTCTGTCGAAAGCTTTTTCGAAATCCAAACTGAGAGTGGATATGTGGCTTCTTTTCGATAAAGCAGTTTTGGCGAAATTATCAAAATAGAGTTAAGCATCCATAGTGCCCTGCCCTGCCTTAAATGCCACTTGGTTTTGACTGAGAAGGTTTTTAGTTAATGCGAACCACGAGATACGTTTTGATATGATTTTATGTAATAGTTTGCCCATGCAACAAAGAAGTGATATTGGCCTGTAACCAAGAACATCTGTAGACACTACATTGGATTTAGAAATTGCTACAATCACTGCATTTTTCCAGCTTTGAGGGTAGACACCTTGACATAAAATATTGTTGTATAATTTAATAATTCTATTTTTGAGACTTAAAGGACAATTTTTTAGCATGGGATATGAAATCCTATCTGCACCGGGAGTTTTGCCTGACATTGAAGATAAAGTGAAATCGAATTCTGCGATGGTTATGTTTCGGTAATAGATGGGGTTGGGAGATCTTTACTGTACCTTCTTCTGAGAAGTTCAATTTTATTTGTTACAAACGAGGGGTGGAAGTTTGAATCGCTCGAATAATCGGACCATACAGAGGCGAAATTATTAGCTGTTTCTTTTGAGTCGCAAATTGGGCCATTTGGAGTGTTTATACAATTAAGCTTCACGTGCGTATAGGAGTCTGAGAGCATTTTAATGTCGGCCCATAATTTTTTGGGATTTGTTAACAGAGTGATAGCTTCGGTAAGTTTTTGTAAGCAAGACCTCTTAGCTTCTTTAATATTTTTCCTTAACACTGCATTGGCTTTTTTGTATTTTATTAKATTATCAATAGAGCTAGATCTTTTGTAAATTAACCATAGTGATTGTTTTTCTTCTCTAATTTTAGATAACTCCGTAGACCAATAAGGTACATGATTTTTGAAGATTTTTTTACTTGTTGGGTGATAGATAGGTGAGCAGAAGTTTTGATTATTTAATATTATCGTCTATGGGACTTACAGCAGACAAGTTTCCGCAGAGTTGTTGAAATTTGGACCAATTTGCTTTGTCCAATAGAAATTTTGGTTTCGCCGACCCTTTTCTTGATAAAGGGGTTGATGAGTGGGTTATAATGGGGAAATGATCGCTGATATACAGATCAGTTAGTGGGGGCGATATCAGAAGAACAAATGACCAGATCTACATTCGTGAACGAATTATGTGTAGAAAAATGCGTTGCAGAACCGTCGTTTAAATTGTCAAGTTTTCTGCTAATAAAAGGTCTTCTATGATTTTACCTSTTTGGTTAGTACATGTGGAACCGCAAAGAGGGCTCCAGGCATTGAAATCGCSAAGTATAAGTACGGGTGTTTGGATAGGACCGATTATATCGCGTAGTTCTTTGATAATAAATTTTTGGTGTGGTGGAATGTAAATTGTTAGGATGGTTAATTTAAATCCAATAAATATTTCTATTGCTATTGTAGAAATATTAAAACTTGTTAGAAGAAGTTTGTGTGGGAAGTCTTTTTTCATTAAAATAGCAACACCTTGTTTGTTAGTATGATTTTGTGTTAAGTTGGAGGAATAGGCAGCGTATTGTTTGTTTACAGCAGCTGCGGAGTTAAATGAAAGGTGTGTTTTTTGTAGTGATATAACACTTGGGGATTGTTCTTTTATGAGTAATTCTAGGTCAGTGTAATTGTTGAAGAATCCGTTCATATTCCATTGCAGAAATTTGAACATTTATTAGTAATGTGATTGATTGAGAAAAAGGAGAGGGGGGATAATGAGAGTTATTGATCTTCATGGCGAGGGGTGATGAGGAGGGAAACTGCACATATCGCAGGCAGGGTTGTTGTTACAACGTTTCGTTATGTGTCCWAGAAGCTGGCAACTTTTACACCTCATTGGGTTCGGGAAATATGCTCTAATCCGCATTGTGCGCCATGAGACTTCGATTTTTTCTGGAAGTTTGTAGAGGCCAAATGAAAGAGGTATCACACCACTAGGTCTTTGTTTGCCTTCTATATTTTTAGTGAATTTATATACAGAAGTAACTCCGTGATCTTTTAAATTGTCAACAATTTCATCTTCTGCAATATCATTTAGAAATGGGGCGTAAATTGTACCTTTAGAGCAGTTCAAATTGTCGTGTAACTTAACTTTAATATCGTAAATTCCATTTAATTTCTTTGTTGTAAGAAATTTTTTAGCGATCTTCCGATTTTTAACAAGTAAGAGTAGACTACCATCACGTAATTCGGTGATAGATAAAAGTTCCTTACTTATGGATTCTAAGGTTTTATGCACAGCGAAGCAAGAGTATTTGGAAAGTGTTTTGTGCGAATCTGCTGCAGAGATTAGAACAAACTTTTGGCAATCTTTTTTAATTTGAGGCTGTTCTGGAAAATTTTCAATTGGTTTGTATGTAAGTTTTTTCCTTTTGGGGTTGGGGCTAGAGGCAAGCAGAGCAAACCTATTTTCCTCAAGGATTGGCGGTCCTGGGGCCATAATAATATATCAATTATTCACTAATATGTACTGTTCTTACGCGAGTAACAGTACAATCAAAGTAAAACGAAAACACGTGCACTAGTGTGCAAAAAGGAATATACGAATAAAGCGTAATGCACAAAAGAAAAACCGCGATTCGAAAACACGTCCGCTCAATGAGAGATATAGTCGAAGACTGAGCAAAATATTATAATATTAAATCTGCTTGTTGTTAAGAGAATGTACCATAGTACAGTGTAGTTGTTTTGAAAAATCTGAGCCATGCTCTAAAATCTGCTAAACATAGTTCATGCAATTGATCGGGCCTTTGAGAGTAGTGCTCCAGTACACTCGGTACATATATGGCCGTAGAATTCTCCTGTAAAGCATCCAATTCATGTCTGGGCTTTATCATCCTTACTCGATTGTTTGGATGTGATGTATTTATAAATTACTCACCCATTACTCGCTCCCGATAAATGCAGTCCCAAAATATTATAAGCTGCTCTTGAGCCGATATTTCCGACCCGTTTACAAATGTGCTGCAGTTTTCTTTTAATGGATAAATTCCCATCATTTATTTTCTCCATGACTTGTCTCATTAGTGTTGATACCCCTCTATTGAATTTATTTATATAATGAATTATACAGCTGCAGCAAGCGTAGGCGTCCAAAATGAATTGAATATCCATATTTGCTCTATGTAAATTAAGGATATTTTTATTGTAGGCATTTAGTAGTCTGTCCGAAAATTTCCTCTTTGAGAAAATGTGTGGCTTTTTTATAGATGAGCGAAGRGCGAGCTTCTATCCTCCATAATCAGTGTTAATCCGCTCATTCGCCAAAAAATGTTCAAAGGCGTTCAACCTCAGTTCTTCTTCTGCGAGATCCGTCAGATCTAATAGTTCCTGTATTTTCAATGCCCTCCTAATTATCCAAGGGGAAAAGAATTTCTGCCCGCGGCATCGGCGGATATGGCATGTTGTATCGGGACACTTGTTTTCCATGCAGGACTTTTAGGCAAGCACGACCATGTCTGTGCTTTTGGTACTGAATAAATTATTGTAAGTCCAAATCATTCCCATCAGTCGTAATGTATCGGTATACCTATGAGATGGAAAAAAACGCACTGATTTCCACACTCGTTATAAAATATTTATTTCAGTGTATATATTATTTTATTGTATTATTGTATTTAAAGAAAGTCCACTGTTGGACACTGTAAGCGAGCTCGGTGCTCACCGTCACTCCCGTCACTTCGCGGTTATAAAAAAAGAAATTGCGGTGATTGCGTTTTTGGAAAAATGAATAGTTGCGGATCACAAATGAAGAAACTGATTATCGCGGATGAAAGCATTAATAGAGCTATCCGGGTTGGATCAATCCTTTTTGATAGTTTGTGTGGTGAATATTGGATGATTAAGAGTCGTCTCGTTGATGATCGTGTGATTGTGTGTTGTAGTGTTCTAATAATACTGTGTTTGATGCGTGTGTTTTTTTTATTGTAGGAGGAAGCATCGAAAGCCGGAATGAGGAACTTTAATCCGTTAAACCTAACCTACTCCCACCTCATGTCTCTTCCACGGGACCACTTGACAAAGTTTTACTTCATGGGAGAGAAGAATAAGTTTAAGTCTCCTCTATTGCACGGACTGACTGAGGCCTAATCTGCTCTAATTGTTCCAATTTTGTCATGATTTGCTTTCCCGCTTCGCTGCCAGCTTTCCACTTTAAAGAGAACTCGCACATAAGTCCTGCCAAATTTTTCACCATAATACTACCTCCAAGGGTGGTTCTCAGCTTTTCTCTTATACTTGAAAACCAAGGGCAATAAAAGAACACGTGTTCAGAGTCTTCTATACACTCTGTACACGTCGGACAGTATGGACTAAAGTAATGACTATATTTGAAGAGGTAGCTTCTGAAGCAACCATGCCCACTGAGTATTTGGTTAAGAAGGAAATCCAGGTCCCCATGTTGTCTGCCTATCCACGAAAGTATGTCCAAAATCAATCGGTAGGTCCACCGTCCTTTGCATGAAGTTTGCCACCGTTGCTGCCACATTGCAATGCTTTTACCTCTCTCTTCTCTTTTTGCTGTAGTAGACGTCTCTGATAAATTATATATTCACGCGAATTCGTCACCCTGGATGTCAATCGGTGGCATCATGGCTAATACCTCAGCGGCGTCATTTGAAATGGTTCGGAAAGCACTTATCACGTGTATTTCTGAAAGCCTATGCACTGTATTAAGGTTAATTGGTTTAGCATATGATTTTATTTCTAGCGCCTGTATCCATATTGGAGCCGCATACAGAGTAGCCGAACTTATTACCTTAGCTAYTAAACACCGTCGGCTGGAACGTACACAGCCTTTATTTGCCTTCATTCTAGATAACGCATTATACATATATTTTATTTGGTTTACGAGTCGCATTTTTCAAGTGTTCCTTGAACTTGAGTCTTGAGTCCACTATTACCCCAATATACTTCAATTGCGGCTGTGAAGTAATCTCACATTCTCTCATGGTCAGTGATATTTTCTCTTCAATTTTCCTAGATCTTATGATCAGGACTTCTTTTTTCTGCTCAGCCAGCTCTAGACTCATGGTAGCAAACCATCGGCGAAAACCATTTATGCTGTCATTGCATCTGATGCGGGGGTCATCCAGATGTTTAGCTACAGCTACCACTATGAGGTCACTCACATTAGGCGATTGTTTTCACACTTTTTGGTTGCAGTATTCTTAACACCCCGTCGTACATCAGCGGACCTAAAACCGAGCCTTGCGGTACTCCACTGGATATAGAGTAGATCTTAGTGCCCTCGTCCGTCTCGAATAGCAATCTCCTATTTTGAAAGTAACTCATTATTATATTTATCAGATAATGAGGAGCGTGTCTATCGTGTAGAGCTTTTATTATATTTGCCCACTTTGCGGAGTTGAACGCATTTTTCACATCCAGGGTTAAWAGCGAGCAGTATTTCTTGTACCACCTTTCCATCTTTTTCCTCTTATTGCACATTTCTCAGTATCAACTACTTCTCTTAGTGCGTCAATAGTGGACCTCGTTTTAATAAAGCCGTATTGTTTCTCTGATAATCCGCCGGTATTTTGGATTGCGCATTCTAAGCGGCTTCTTACAATGCTTTCGCACACTTTCCCAATTGTGTCGAGCATGMAAAGAGGTCGATAAAATGAAGGTTCTTTTGGTGGCTTTTTTGGCTTTGTACATATTAACAAATAAACTGGGCCTTAGATTTATGGCTTCTTTAAGGGCTATATTTGGTATACCATCAATTCCAGACGTCTTGGAGTTTTTGATTTTTTTTCGCAATAGCCAGTAGTCCGTCTTCTATAACTAATAGGGGTGGCTCCGTAGCTTCGTTTCGTCTAATATAGGAAATGGAGGCATGTTTTGGGAATAACGCTTCGAAAACATTTTTCATAAAATATGCGTTCTTGAGTTGCTGCGACTTATTTTTGAACTTCGACATACAAATTTTGTATGCCGTTCCCCAGGGGTCTATGTTGACTTCTTCGCAGAGCTTTTCGAAATAGAATCTCTTACTACGGATAATGGCTGACTTCAGGAGCATATTTTGGTATTTAAATGCTTCTCTAAAACTGATTTCGTTATCACTTACCTGGTTACGCTGTAGGCGGCGTCTACCTGTGTGGCAGAGCTTCCTCAGCTTGGCAATTTCATCGTTCCACAAGTATACCGGCTTTCGATTGTTATAGTATCTCGTCCTGCGCATAGTTGCATCGCAAGCTGCAACTAGTTCCTTCCGCACAGCGGATACTAAGTGGGCTGCGTTTTCGACTGATGCATTTGCCGTACTCCAGACGCTTTCAAAAGCGTCAATATCAAATTCCTTTTGCCGCCAACTGCGTTTTCGAGAGGTATTTCTGAGACAGTGTTCCGTTTCCTGGGAGAACGAAACTTCATCAATTACAGCCACATGGCCGCTATTGGTATACACGTCTGACACCTTCCACTTAGTATGCCTGCTAAGTGCGTCATTAGCAAACATTAGGTCTGTTATTGAGCCTTTATTTCTCTTCTGAAAGGTATTTTGTGCGCCACCCATTCTTTTCTGCTACCCCAAGCAGTAAACCATGCGTTAAAATCTCCCTCTATTATTACTTTCAATTTGCTTCTGATTTCTAGAGATAATTCCAGGAAGAAATCTTCAAATTCGTTAATTCTTGCACTAGGACGAGCATAGTTATAATATCTTCATTTTTTCTTTGATTTCAACATATCTGCGTATTTAGGACAGGCCGTAATCAGATCAGAGTGTTCTTCTTGCAGAGCATACAACTCGGGGAATTCGTGCATGTCTTTGCCATGTGACCTGGGGTTCCGCAACGAGGACAAAGGGATGACCTATCAATGGGGCTGCTACATTTGAGTGCTATATGTCCTAGTTGGAAGCACCTAAAACAACGAGTAATAGGCGAAAATTCCCGGATAGACCACCCGATCTTTACTTTACCGCACTTAAGCAAAGTTTTGGCATCCTCAGCTCGTAGGCATATAAGAGCTATTTGGATGCCACTCCGAGTTTTCCGCAGATTTTTTATGTTTTGCTTCCCCAGGTTTTGGATGCCACACTCCTTTTGTAATGCCACACAGGTTTTTTCGGGGTGGTTATCTCATCAGTTCAGCGAATTAAAAGACAGCGGCTACGCTGGCTAAGTCATGTTGTCCGGATGGACGAAAACAGTCCAGCTCTGAAAGTATTCGACGCTGTACCCACCGGGGGAGCAGAGGAAGAGGAAGACCTCCACTCCATTGGAAGGACCAAGTGGAGAAGGACCTGGCTTCACTTGGAATATCTAATTGGCGCCACGTAGAAGTTGTTARCTCGGCTATAATCGCGTAAGCGCTGACTACGCCAATCAAGAAGAAGAAGAAGGTAATCTCATCCAGGTCTTTGCACATAATGGTATTATTATGAGTTTTTGGCTATATTACGGCCATTTCACCAATAACTCCCTCTAGGGCGCTTTCGAACATGTCGGCTCTCTTTTCTGTTTTCTAATGCACCTCACGTTTGAACCCAGTACGACGCTCCCTCCTTTTTTGTTAAGATAACAGTGTCTGGTTTCGATCTGATTCTCTTCTCGATCGGTTTCTTCTTCTGACAACCCCTATCCATTTTTCATCTGCAGGCTTGTCTCCCATACTGTGCAGGCATTCAGTGGCCTCACTTTTTCGACTTTTTCGTTAGTGGCAAATATCCTTCCACTTAGTATTTTCGATGGATTCTCCTGCTTTTCTGCCATGTCATACAAGCTTGTGATACAGCTCACCAGATCAAGCATAGCTGATACTAGCCACTTATAATCCATCCAAAGTGGTACCCCGGTACATATGTATGTACAGTTGAATTTTGATGGAAAATATCGGTCAATATGCATGTCAAAAATGGGTTGAATCGGACCAATACTCCCCTTAGCCCCATATATCTAGTATAAAAAGTTTCGAACTTCGGGGTGACCTTGAACCGCATTTATCGGCCAATGTGTTAGTTATCGCAACGTAAATAAAAGAACGTCTTTTACTCTTAACAGTGTATCTTTGTGCCTAAAATAGATAAATTTGAGGGAAAACTTGACCTAGCCTCTATCTGTCTTCGATTGTTGCAAGCTGCAAGAGTATAAAATGTTCGGTGGCACCCGAACTAGCCCTTCCTTACTTATTTAACTTAACTTAGTGTTTTTATAAAAGGACTATAGTTAAAGGATTTTATCTAAAATTATAAAAAAAACCGATTCCACTTTTTATATTTTCACAATTTCACTATTCAAAAATAGGTATACATGGAGGATCTCTTTAAAACTCGGAGAAAAAATGTTCAAATTTTTGTTTTGTTTTCAGATCTTCGCCTTTTTGTGAAAAAATGGTTTCTATGTTTCTCGTCATTATTTTATATTAATAATTTTTGTTTTCAAGTTTGAAATCTTGGGTATTATCACGTGGCAATTTTTTAAGCGCTTACATAATCAGCTGCTGATTTATGATAATTTTAACTTTTTTTTTATTACTTTGTTTGTGTTTTGTCTTTTTTTAATGATACTTAAAAAATTACTTGAAATGCATACCTCTAGACTACGCTTACCGACAAAGTTGGTGCTAGTATTGTGCAATTTTACAACACCTCAAACAACTATATTTTGTTTAGCGTTATATTGCAGAAAATAGAATATTATTTTAGTCTTAAGACATTGGAAAATGGTTTATATACTTTCAGATAGAAATATTTTAATTAGTCAATAATGYTACGAATTTATTTAGTTCCAATTTCCACACTTGTCGACTGTACCGCAATATTTTCTCGATGAGTCTTGAGACCCATCATATTTTTTTCTTTCCTTTTGTTTGTTGACGTGCGTTTTTTGCTGCAACAAGGTAGTGGTCCGAGTCGATGTTATTCCCTCAGAGCGTACCCACATCTAAAACACTGGAGACGTGTCTTCCGTCAATCACAACATGATTGATCTGGTTTTTCGATCCAGAGACAGCCAGGCATTTATGAATTTTCGTTTGTTGGAATCTAATACTACAGATAGATATTTTTCGAGCCCAGGCGAAGTCGATCAGCCTCAATCCTCCCATGGTAATTGGGCATATTTTGTTCGAATTTTGGATAATTCTTCCGGTCATTCCCGAAATTTGGGAATTTGAATATTTTATTGACAATTTGAGCCGCTTTGAGCCTTTAATGATATAAAGTATCTTTGAGAGCCTTGATCTATTAGTGCTCTTAGTTTGAATAAATCACCCTCATGTTCTATGGTGATGACCGCAGTGGGTAAAAGAATTTTGTTTCCTTTTTCAAAATGAAGCGCTTGAATTTTTGCTGGTTTAGAGCAACATGGTTGTTCTTCCCTTTTTTCGGGATTTCAAGTTTCGGGACTACTTGATGCAGTTGTAGCGACTAACACCGTGGTTTTTTGAAATTAATTTTGCCTCATATTTTGAAAGTTGGTAATTTGAAGCGGTGAGTGATATCGTCGTTGACAGTACACACAATTACATTTGCTTTGTTGATGCAAAGTTTGTGTTGTCTGACAAGATTGTTCCTGTCAGAAACGGATAGTTTTTAAATTTCTCACAAGTTCTTATGTTATGACCTCCTTTACAAATTTTACAAAATGGTTGCCATTTATTGGTTTGGTTTGACACGAAAATGTGACTTTTATTAACGTGTCTATTGTATGGCATATTATTGCTGGCTTGAGGTTTAAACAAGTTTTTACTTGAGTAATTTTGATGACTTTTTAGATTTATATTTTTGTTGTCAATTCGCTCAGCTATCTCRTTTTGAGCAGTGAGGAATGCTTTCATTTGTTGCCATGTGGGCATTTTTTTCCTTTCCACAAGTGATTGTTCCCATCGTAGTAACGCAGCATCAGGGATTGTTTCTGCACAAATAGTTACTATGATAGGGTCCCACGATTCTGTGGCGATATTTTGTGTTTGGCTACAGGACTCAGCAACGTAGATGCAACTCTCCAGCAACTACAGAGGTTGCTAGGCTGAATATTCGCCTAGGGGGGCCGAGATGGCTAAATGAGATAAGCCGCCCCCTCCTAATGCCACTACATCAATACACCACACGCACAGAATCCACATTCCACAGGACCCACACATCAACACCATCCACACGCGAGATCATATCCACACATGCAAACACACGCCACATTGCTCAAAAGGGTCAGCGTCTTAGGCTTTTGATCAGTCTCGCTTTGATTTTCAAACGAAGMCTACGCACCGCCGCTGTGATCCTCGCGCCTTGTCGATCATCCGCACACCGTTTTATATTTATATTAAAATTAACTGTTACCGATTAGTTCAGCAATATTGTGCAAATTGAAAAACCAAAGGGAAAGTAAAGATTTTCCGAATCTGTAGTCAAATTAAAAGAAAGCCCAAAACGAATTATATCTATCTCGAATTCCCTTTAGAAAGTAACTGGGTGTTTTATTTCAAGAAGTGAGAGTGGTAAGTGTTACAMCAAGAAAAAGTGAAGTGACTTAAACATGCCATTTTAAACATTGGTCCTTCGAGCCTCTGAGAAAGGCACTATTGGAAAGGAAAAAAATACAAGAAATATAATAAAATTAAAGATGCGGTGATATACATATCCAAAAAAATTCAAAAAAACAAGTTCCGGAGGTGACATGTGAATACACATACATACATATATACTTAACAAACAAAAAAATTTTTCCAGAACCAAAAAAAAAACAATAATAAATATAAAAAAAGGTACGGTGACATATACATACATACATATATATCCAAAAAAAACAGGTTTAAAACGGCAACGAAAAGGCTCCGTGTTGTAATCCCAAAACATATAAATACATGTACATACAATACGGTGTTTAAAACCCAAAACCAAAAAATACAGAAAATCGGGCGCGAAATATAATTCATCAAAAAACAAAAAAAAAAAACCTCACGGGGGCGCGAAGCTCAACAAACATTACTAAAATATAGTCTTTGTGAAAATTAAACATTTATAAACGTGCAACAAAAAATTAAAAAACACAAAAATAATAATTATA
>NW_017537513.1:48294-56155 GCF_001853355.1 Bactrocera latifrons | reverse complement strand
GCAAGATCCCTCAGATCTCACAGCCCTAACTCCAGTGCACTTTCTCAATGGAGCACCCATTCTGGCCACACCTGAGCCAGGCGTGGAGGCGCTACCCTTATTAAATCGATGGGAGAGAATTAAAATTCTCCATCATAATTTTAGTCACAGATGGAAAGAAGACTATTTAAAGGACCTCCACAAGAGGTATCGATGGAAAACATCAGAAAATGCGCCAAAGCTTGGAGATTGTGTACTTATTAACGACGATTGTCTCCCACCTACCGAGTGGCGACTTGGTCGTATAGAAAAGCTCCATTACGGCTCAGACGGTCACATCCGGGTAGTTGATCTCCGTACTCAAAGCGGAATACTCACCAGACCGCTGGTTAAATTATGCTTTCTACCAACAGCGGATAATAACGAAAAACCGATACTAAATAATCCGAACACAATGCCGAAACACAAATAAAAATAAAATCATGTTATTGTTAACAATAACTATAAACATTACAAAAAAAAATGGTCGGTCAATACGACGACCCAGTCATTACACATAACGTGGTACAATCACACATTCATTTTATATACTACCATGTATATTCAAATACACTTTATAACATATATACAAAATATACAAAAATACTTTACAGTGATCAAGATGGACGTGGACATGCCTACTATGCCAATGCCAACTGTTCGGTCGGCAATCAACGTGGCACGAACTGGGCCAACTCCTCCGCCCCGCTTAACCAATGCTACTCCATCGACTGCCGCTTCTRGTAGTGGCTCACGATCAGCCCCATCAACGCCATCCGCTCAAGTGGAGCCGCGTCGCATCCGATGCCCGCTATGTCGCCGAAAGCATCGACTACAGCACTGTGGGCTTTTTAAGGAATTGACACYGACACAACGCCAGCGGGTTGCCCAGGCACATGAGCACTGCCTCAACTGCCTGTCGCACACGCATTTGACGCAGTGTGTTTCTGCCGATTTATGCCACACGTGTGGCAGGCCACATCACACGCTGTTGCACGGGACCCCACGACGCGATGTAGGTCGGCCAGCTGCCTCAAGCACATCAATGGCGTCCGCACCACGTTGCACCAACTAGGCGTCGTCCAAAAGCGCCACAGCATCGCCCCGCTACAGGACTCAGCAACCTAGACGCAACTCTCCAGCAACAMCAGAGGTTGCTAGGCTGAATATTCGCCTAGGGGGGCCRGGATGGCTAAATGAGATAAGCCGCCCCCTCCTAATGCCACTACTCCAATACACCACACACACATCCGCACACCGTTTTATATTTATATTAAAATTAACTGTTACCGATTAGTTCAGCAATATTGTGCAAATTGAAAAACCAAAGGGAAAGTAAAGATTTTCCGAATCTGTAGTCAAATTAAAAGAAAGCCCAAAACGAATTATATCTATCTCGAATTCCCTTTAGAAAGTAACTGGGTGTTTTATTTCAAGAAGTGAGAGTGGTAAGTGTTAYAACAAGAAAAAGTGAAGTGACTTAAACGTGCCATTTTAAACAGTGTTTTTAACACTGATATGCAATTAGTCACTGTCGAGTATAAATTCTTGGCTGGTTTCCTTTCGAATTTTTGGTACATGTAATAATGTTTTTATTGGGTTTTCTATCATAACCCTTCCATTTTCGTATCTTTCGACCAGTGCTTCCAAGCCATCTTAAAATTTTCGTAATTTAAAGTGAATCGCTTGACGATACTGCCTTCTTCCCCTTTTGTTTTGTACCTTAGATGGCATAACTTTTGTGCTTGTGAGAGTTTAGGATGGTTTATATAGACAGCAGTGAACTTGTCCCGGTAGGACGACCATTGTTCATAACATCCATGAAAAACTTCAGTATCACAAGCTGGTACTTTGAGATACGTGCCATTATCTAGGTCTTCTTTTGGTATTGTAACTACTCTGGGACGGGGAGTACTGGCTCTACTTGACCTTACTAAACTTAATTGTTCAGTTATCATTCCCTTTGTTAACTCATACTGATCGCGCCAGTTATCACACTTGGCGGTCGCCGAAGCTTTTGCATTTTCTGGAAGTTCTGCGTCGTCAGTATCTAGTACTGTATCGTACGCTCCCAGAAAGCGTGCCACACTTTCTAGTTGTATATTCAAAACTGATTCAGTTGTGTCAGTAATAGGGGAAGCTTGAAATCTTGAGCAATATCTTATAAAACTATCACTTTCAGTGATAAATCTAGGTATTGTCTGATCTTTTGATCTTTTTTGTTTTATACTCTGCTTTGAATGTGTAGCTTCTGCAGGTGTGCCTTGGGGCTTATCTTCATCAGCCATTTTCGGAATTTCTAATGATAGAGGCGTTTCTGGTTTAACCTCTCCTGATTTGTCAGATTATATTAATTTGAATAAAGTTTGAAGTTTTTAGCTTAAAGTATTGTCTAATAAATAATTGATTCAAAATTAATATTGCTAAAACAATGTAGTCAAATAAAAAGAGTATAAATTTAAAAATTTGTGAACAGATAAACTTGTTAAAAAAAATGAGAGAAAAATATATATTTTTTGTAAAATATGTTATGTGATCAAATTTTCTATTCGCTACCGTAAAGATWAATTTTTTTTGTTGAAAAATTTCGATAATTTTTTTACCAAATGTGACTGAAATTTTTTTTGAAGTGTATCAAAGTATCTTCAGTTCACTCGCGCTTATTTTGTATATTTTTATCTGCAAAGGAATCAAGAACTCGAAAGAAAAAATACGGATACAATACGTAAAATTGTATGTTGGTTTGCTGAAGTGTATCAAAGTATCTTCAGTTCACTCGCGCTTATTTTGTATATTTGTATCTGCAAACGAATCAAGAACGCGAAAGAAAAAATACAATACGAAAAATTGTTTATATGTATCTATTTATGGTCATATGTTTGCATATGCATATGCTTTATATGAACCATATGACGTTTTCCTTTTTGTTTGCTTTGCTCTCACTTTTCGGCATGTAATTGTTATATATGTATGTATGTATATATGTYATAAAAATGTAACATATAACAATTTGCTAATCGCACATTAATGTATAAAAGCGCGGAAAAAATTGAAATAAATAATATATCTATGTTTATATATTTATGTAAGTATGTACATGGGTAGAATTATATACATAAGTGTGTATGTATGTGTCATGCGGAAGCTGCACACATTGGTACATACATAAATGTAATGCCCTTTTTCCCTCTCTTTTTATTCTTTTATTAGTTTTTTATTATCTACCTTTGCTTGAATGTTATAAGGGATCTTGTTGCTTTAGAGCCCAAGGGGTATCGCTGGAAATTTGCAAGCAACGAGTGCTTGTATTTTGTAAATTGTTCTTGTTATGGTTTTGGAAGTGTGTGTGAAGACACGAATTGAGCATCCAAGCAGGTTTAATATTATTATGTATTATAGCTTTATGCTAAATTATGTTATGTATGTACCATATGATTATGTATGCATATACGTATGTACATAAATGGAATATAATGTATTAAAATGGAAGAATTGCAATTTTAGAAGATTATGCATGTATGTTTTAATTAAATGTGTGTGTATTTGGTTTACTTTTCGTATCTTCCGCTTTTGCTTAGGATCTTATACTTGACTTAGGAAACAATTTTTTTTTTTTATATAATGGGGTGTCTAACTACACAAGTTAAGCAAAAGGCGGGTCCGTACTTTTTTGCAGTTATTATTTTTTTTGTAGATATATGTACATACTATATATCGAACTGTTAAGAACCGTTAACGGTGTCCTGAAATACCGTGAGAACTGTACCTTAACATACATATATATATATGTGCATAAAAATTGAATTTATATATTTTTATATATCAAATTATATATGGAACGGACTTATTTTATCTTCCACCAAGGGTTTTGGGTCATTGTACCTATATCCTTTTTTTTTTTTTTTNCCAAGGGTTTTGGGTCATTGTACCTATATCCTTTTTTTTTTTTTTTGTTTCTTTCAGTTCCTTTTCCTCATATGTACGTCCAGCGCTGTCCCTGTTGGTTTGCTGTCTTCCTCTTTGTTGCTTGTTGGTGTAGATTCTGCGGTTTGTTTCTTTTAGCACTGTAACTTTCATTATATAATATTATTGTATTGTATATATAACAAGGTGTATTCGGATCAGTCCCTTCTGATAGTTTGGGTGGTAAATATTGGATGATTACGAGTCGTCTCGTTGATGATCATGTGGTTGTTGTGTTGTAATAATGCTGTGTTTGATGCGTGTGTGTGTAGTGGTGTGTGCKGTGAATTGCTGTGTGATGAGGTGTTGTGACGTGATGTGATGATGAGAGAATGCTCATAACTCATGTGAACAACCAGTATATTATGTAATAAAAATATCCGTGTCACTCCTGTTTTTAATAACAATGAAATTTATTGTGAAAATCTTTAACTTTGTATACTGTTAATTTAAAGTTAAATGATAACTTAAACGTTTTAAAAATTTAATGTTCTAATTATTAGATCGGGGGGTCACAATACTAACTGCTGCGCGCGGGATTTTTTTCGAAAACGAAAGTATTTAAAACGAATGATGGTGTCGACGCGCCGCAGTACGGAAAATAATCTCTTGTAGACGAATGTTGGGAGGATGTCTTCGTTGGGTATCTCGTTAGAGGTCTTTTCCCTGCTTTTGATTAATTGGATGCCAGGTGCGTCATATTTCCCTCTGACATGCTATTTAAAGCGATGGCAAATTGTTGATCTTCACGCTGACGCATTATTTAAGTATTGGAATTAATCCCAAAGCGGGGTTTCTGTAGTGATCATTCCCATTCGGCGAAAATATTCATCGATCTCCTACTGGTGGCAACTGTTTTAAATCACCAAGCACTATAATTGGAATGCCTTCAAAGTAAGCACTGCTCACTTATACCCATTCATCAATTTGGGTTTGGATCTCAACATTCCACAATCGATCAAGTTCATCCAATAACGAGCATAAGATGCGATGGTAAAAAATCACAATTGCACAATTGCTTTCCTTGACGTAACGCAGGCGTTCGATGGAGTATGACACCATGGCTTACTTCTTAAATTAAGACTTCACTTCCCACAGAATCTAACCGATCTAGTTGACTCTTACCTGAACAACCGCTACTTCAGGATCAAGCAGGGACAATCAGATACTTTGTTACAGCCGATAAAAACAGATGTACTTGTGGCGCGCCGYATTTTCGCTCGTATCTCGGGAACGGTTCGTCCTACGGCCATGATCACAACCATTTCGGTAGCAAATGACGTGACAAAATAACTTTTGTTTTACACATTTTGCCATGAAATGCATATTTCAGGCGCTAGATAGGCAATTTCACGATTTTAGGCGAATTCGATCTCAAAACAAAAAGTTGCATTGGAATCAGGAAGTACTAAGGAAGGATTAGAAATTTCGATTCGAAAAAAATCCGGAATCGACCCACCCTATTTAGCATACAATGGCCACCCATTCGCACCTGCTAAAAGGTTCAAATAGACCACGCTGCGAATTCTGCATTTATCCATCGCTTWCAGTTAAACATCTTCTCGATGTATGCATTAGGTTTAGTGCAACCAGAAACGCACTACTTGATGACCAATCCATTTCAAATAAGCTCAAGGCTTTTTCTGAAGAAAACATCCACAAGSTAGCCAAATTTTTGTACAAAACTGGACTTAGAAAGTTAATTTAACTTTACTAACATCAATTATTTTAATAATTGTAGTGACAGTAATATTGATCTCATATTTACCTTTTACTGGCTAATATATTAATATTCTAAGACTCTTTTTATTAGAGCAGTACGCCGAAAGCCCTGGCAGCTAGGGCTTCTTACTCCGTAAGATAATAATTGTATTATTATTTTTCATTTAATAAATAAATAAAATAAATACAAGCAAAAATGTTTCAAAAGTAAATTTAAAAAGAAGTTAAAGTGCCATCATTGCGGAAAAATAGGTCACATTAAAAAGGACTGTTACATATATAAAAAGAGTTTAAACAAACAAGGTTCTGAAGAAACCAAAACCGGTCAGGTTGCAACTGTACCACAAGACAAAACGCGGTGTAGCTAGACGTAAAGATAATACTTTTTCATTTATTTTAGATTCTGGTGCTTCTGACCACTTGATAAACGAGGACAGCATGTTTATTGAGTATATTGAATTGGATCCGCTAGTTGAAATCCCAGTAGCAAAGTGCGGTGAATACGTGTACGCACCAAAGAAAGGCATTGTGAGACTGCACAACAATTTACAAAGTCCGATCACTCTAGAGAATGTTTTATTTTGCCGTGATATACCGGAAAACTTACTTTCTGTTAGAAATATGCAAAACTCTGGCATGGCCATCGAATTTAATAAGGAAGGTATCAAGGTATCAAAAAATGGTGAAGTAATTCTTGAAAACAAAGGTATGTATAGCATACCATATATTGAATTGACATTATGTAGTAAAGTATACACTATACATCATTAAATAACAAGTACAAATTGTGGCATGAGCGGTTGGGACATATTAGTAGAAAGAAGTTTTTAGAAATTAAAAGTAAAGATATGTTCAATGATACTCATCTTTTAAATACTGGACAACCTAAAAATGATTTATGTGAGCCTTGTATTAATGGAAAACAGGCCAGATAGCCTTTTGAAAAATATAAAGATAAAAACTATGTAAAGACGCCCTTATTTATAATTCATTTTGACGTTTGTAGTCCGATTACACCGTCCACGGTAGACCATAAAAATTCCTACATATGTYATATTTGTTGATCAATTTACACATTATTGTGTAACATATCTAATCACTTCTAAGGAATAGTATAAAAACTCCATATAAATTGTGGCATGATAGAAAACCAAATTTAAAGTATTTGAAGAAATTTAGTTCAACAGTATATATATGTGCATAACAAAACAAGAAAAAGAAAATTTGATTCGAAATCAAAGAAATGTATACTTGTTGGTTATGAACCGATGGGTTTAAATTGTGGGACGAAGACAACAGAGGCTTCATAACGGCAAGAGATGTTATCGTAGATTARAGAAATATAGAACATTCCAGAAATGTAATGAAAGATTTTGATTTGGTAAATACGGTTGAAAATGTATCAGTAGATAAACACAGTTTTAAATTGTCAGGTTCACAACCGATATATAAAAACGATGTTAGAAGAAATGAAAGATTAAAGGATCGTAAACAGATATTAAATAATCCATCGCATCGTCATATCATTATATAATGAATGCTCACATTTTCATTAGTAACACTCCAAATACATTTGAAGAAGTAGAAAGTAGAAGTGATAGGTCTTATTGAGAAAAAGCATTAAATGAAGAACTAGATTTGCATTCTTATAACAAAACTTGGTCACTTGTACAAAGACCTAAACGTAAAAATATAGTTGACTGTAAATCGGTTTTTACAATTAAGCACAACGAATTAGGCAATCCAGTCAAACAAAAGGCAAGACTTGTTGCACGAGGTTTTAGACAAGAATATTTAAACGATTATGATGAAACGTTTGCTCCAGTAACTAGAATTTCGAGTTTTCGTTTTATATTGGCTTTCTCCAACCAATTTGGTTTAAAGGTTCATCACATGGACGTTAAAATAGCATTTTTAAACAGGACGTTAAAAGAAGAAATTTACATGACAGTTCTACCAGGGCCCTATTCCACAAAACAACTTATCAACTTTTCACTTTGCACTTATCAATTGATATTGTACTGCAAAGTGAAAAGCGTTTCTGTTCCACAATATTCATTGCGAATCTCACTTTGCATTGAGCATATTTTGTCAAAGACTTCATGCTCTTTCCGCTCAGTGCAAAGTCTTTGCACTCTCTTGCAAAGTGAGTGTGCAA
>NW_017537513.1:41269-43744 GCF_001853355.1 Bactrocera latifrons | reverse complement strand
AATTGGCGCCACGTAGCGAAAAGAAGAAACGACTGGCGCGCTGTTGTTAACTCGGCTATAATCGCGTAAGCGGTGTCTACGCCAATCAAGAAGAAGAATTTGCAGAGTAATAAGAGATAACGCCCGAAATACTGGATCCGGGGGTGGGAAGGACAAGGCAATGGATGAAGCTGACTTGGCCATCCTCGATATTCTGGAATCAGATTCAGCTGTGGTAGATGGTTTGAATTTGCCAGAAAGTAATGGCAACTCTGAAAATCTACCGTCAGCTGAGAATGATTCCAGAATATCTATTTCAGAAGAAACAATTGCCAATTCACCTCTAAACTCAAGGAAGAGAAAGCGCTCTAAAAAGTTTCCAAGTGAAAATTTGGATAGAGAGAAAAAATGCCGGATGGAGCTCCTTGAGGTTGAGGTTTACTAGCGGAAACTTCAATGCCTAAAACTGGAGAGGGAGCTCCTACTTCCACCCTCTGCTATCACACTGGCAATTGCAACGGCAGAAACAGAAAATGTATCGCGTCTGTTATTTGAGGAGGTTTGATTACCAAAGGCCAATTTTTCATTTAATTAATAAAATGTAAATAAACACAGAAATACTTCCTTTATTATTTATTCTCTGAGACCTTGATCTCAAACCCTAAAAATACCCCAAAAATATAGAACGCTTTTGCAGTGGAAAAAGGTCATGGCCAAAACAATACTATAATAGTTGGAATTAGGGAAAGTATTGTAGCAGGGAAGTAACCCTTTCCATTCCACTCTCCTAATCTATATTATTAAGGGCATCATTTTCTTCTTCAGCATTTTCATCCAATTCTTCGCTTTCATTGTCAGTGTCTTCAGTGGGTTGCATATTTTCACTACTCCTTCCGATGCTATAGGCAATATTGTGTAAGATGGCACAAACTATGACTGTCTTTCCTTCAAACTTAGGCCTCAGTCGCAAATAATTTAGACACGGCAATTTTTCTTTAAGAATGTCAAAACTATTTTCAATTATGCGGCATGCTTTTTTGTGGCAACGATTGAAAACTTCTTCAGCAGGATTATTGGGATTTCGGCGTAATGGTGGTATCAACCAGTTTTTCAATCCATAACCACTATCACCCAAAACAACAGCATCCGGAAATGGTCTCCATCCATTGTCAAATCTTTGACGTACAGCCGAATTCCGTAGCACCCTTGAGTCATGAACGCTGCCCGGCCAACTTGCATTTACACTGTAAAATGTGTAGTCTGGCCCACATACAATGAGTGGTTTCCATGCCGGTCAACATATCCTTCCTTGTGTAATGGAGGCGCATCAATTTTAATGATTGTGCCATCAACGCAACCACACACAGAAGGGAATCCACCCATCAGAAAAAAATTTTCAGCAATACCACTGACATCATCGGRCCGTTTTTGAAATAAAACGTCTATTATAATGTCGACAACTCTATGGATGGTTCTGCAAACTGTGGATTTTACAACACCATGCAAAGCTGCAACTCCGTGATACTGGCAACCATTTCCGAGCCAATGTAGGCAGAGTAGAAGTTGATTTTCAGCCGACAAAGCATGACTGCGCTGTGTTTGTGCTCTAATTTTTGTCCAGCAGTATTTAAAAGAAAATCCATCTGRATTGGATTTAAACGGAAGCACTCTTTAAAATTGAAATTTTGTAGTCCCCAAATATTAATTYGGTCTCTACAATTTCTAGCTTTAACTGCGTCTTCACTATTGTCGAATAAAAACTCATGTCTTAATATTTTGAAAGCTTGACTATTTATGATAATATGAATTTGCAAAGCGATCATTTACCTTTCAAATTTTTGACAAACTTATCAAATTTTGCTTTGCGAAAATAGAGTTTACAGTTTTTGTGGAACGGAACAGCATAATTATATGCAAAGTCTTTGCGAATTACACTTTTCAATATAGCTTTGCACTTTGCACAAGAGAATGTCGTGGAACAGAAATTACAAAGAGAACATAAAAATTGCAAAGACTTTGCAAGTTACACTTATCAATTTCAACTTATCACTTATCAAATTTCATAGTTCTGTGGAACAGAAAGCTTTGCAAAGTGACGAAAAATTTGCAAAGTACAAAGTGAAAAGTTGATAAGTTGTTTTGTGGAGTAGGGCCCAGGTCTGTAAATTAAATAAAGCCATATACGGTCTTAAGCAAGATGTTGGTATATGGATATGGAATGTTGGGTGGATGTCTTCGTTGGGTATCTCGTTAAAGGTATTTTGCCTGCTTTTGATTAATTGGATGCCAGGTGCGTCATATTTCCCTCTGACATGTTATTTAAAGCGATAGCAAATTCTTGAGCTCCACGCATTATTTAAGTACTGAAATTTATCCCAAAGAGTGGTTTCTGTAATTGCACTGCAATGATCATTCCCATTCGGCGAAAATATCCATCGATCCAAACACGATAATTGGAATGCCTTTAAAGTAAGCACTGCTTCTAAAAATTTTCTT
>NW_017537513.1:39353-40529 GCF_001853355.1 Bactrocera latifrons | reverse complement strand
TAATATATATAATATATACTTTATTAGGTCTCCGACGCTTCTTTCTGGGTGTACAAACTTCGTAGCAAACTTCGTATACCCTGTTCAGGGTATCAAAATATAAAAAGGGAATTGATCTCTCTAACGAGCTCTCAATTGCTTAAGAACAAAAACATAAATGTAAATACATGCAAACAAATTGTGTATACTAATGTAACAAGCGCATTGATCTCTTCAACGAGCTCCCAGATGCACAAAACATAATTACATACGTACACATGTATGTATGTATATACCTGTCCTAATATCCAATATACCAAATATTTGTACATCATAAAGAATTAATAATATAAAAAAAAACACGGGTTCACAAGTGAAATGATACGGCCCATAGGTCGCTGGTTCAAATCCGGCTCGAAGGACCGTGATTAAATCTCTCAATTTTAGGGTATTCAAAGCTAACTAATACCCGCGATTAAGATTGCAAATAAAAATGCGCTGGTAATTTGGTGTATAGTACAATTACTTTAATTTTTTATATTTAAAATATTCAAATTTTAAATATCTACATATAGATATGTATGTATACTGATTCCAAACGGTGTTGTGTTCCAATTAAACACAGTGATAAATTATGTTGGGTTGAGATAAGATCCGGCTGGAAGGACCATATTTACCTTGTAACCAGTATATTATGTAATAAAAATATCCGCGTGACTCCAGTCTTTAATAACAATGAAATTTATTGTGAAAATCTTTAACTTTGTATACTGTTAAAGTTAAATGATAACTAATTATTAGATCGGGGGTCACAATACTAACTGCTGCGCGCAGGATTTTTGTTGAAAACGAAAGTATTTAAAACGAATGATGGTGTCGACGCGCCGCAGTACAGAAAGGAATCTCTTGTGGACGAATGTTGGGTGGATGTCTTCGTTGGGTATCTCGTTAGAGGTATTTTGCCTGCTTTTGATTAATTGGATGCCAGGTGCGTCATATTTCCCTCTGACATGCTATTTAAAGCGATAGCAAATTCTTGAGCTCCAGGCATTATTTAAGTATTGAAATTTATCCCAAAGAGTGGTTTCTGTAATTGCACTGTAATAACCACTGCTTCTAAAAATTTTCTTTCGCCTACAATCTGAATACGCAAGCATCTTTGCTCCAACCATTGAAATTTCATCAATTATTATAAGC
>NW_017537513.1:36606-38825 GCF_001853355.1 Bactrocera latifrons | reverse complement strand
TCAATTTGGTCCTTGTGTGCGTTGCAAACATGACATCATTATTTAAGAGCTCAGTCTCCTYATTTCTCTATGGGTGAAACATCATGGCAGTTGAATTTTCAACGCAGAAACGTTTCCAGCGCAGAATAAGTGCTTTCTTCCTTTTCCTTAAAAATACTGATCTATCTTTTAATGCCATTGGAAGTTCAGATGTCGTATCATCCTCATTCTCTTCATTATTAATATAAATATTCCTAGTTGTTTTGGAAAATCTGAACCATGCTCCAAAATCTGCTAAACATAGTTCTTCCAATTGATCGGGCCTTTGAGAGTAGTGTAAAGTATCCAATTCATGTCTGGGCTTTATCATCCTTACTCGATTGTTTGGATATAATGTATTTATAAACATCTCCCCATAACTCGCTTCCAATAAATGCAGTTCCAAAATATTATAACCTGCTTCTTGAGACGATATTTCCGATCCGTTTACAAATTTGTTTCCGATATGCTGCAGTTTTCTTTTATTTAAGAAATTCCCAGAATTTATTTCCTCCATGGCTTCTCTCAGTATTTCTGATAAACCTCTATAAGATTTATTTATATAAGCTATTATATAGCTGCAGCAAGCATAGGCGTCAAAATTCCAAATTCTAGTGTACTGCGAGTGCGAGAACTTTAATGAGGTGTGACGTTTTTCTAACTTTGTTACTTGGTGAGGAAACCAAGTGCCCCACAACRCACACATATTTCAGTGAGCCCTTTTTACTAGAAATGCATACATAACAAGTTGTCGACGTTCTAGCAACTTGTTGCCTGGTTTGCTGGTGTATTTCTTTGAGTAGAATTTAAAATTTGTTCACGACGTCTTCTTATTTTGTCTCGTCGATGACTTCCCCTCGTTGCCTTTCTTCTTTTCTGGTTATTGGATCCTGGCGTCGTACAAAACGTTCCATTATGTCGCGCTCCTGCTTCTGAGCTCTATATTCTCGATTATCCTGTCTATTTAAATGTTCCGCGGAGTTGCGTTCCTGCCCCCCTCTCCATACTCCGCATAAAAATAACAGTTAAAAATCAATAATATGCTCCAAAATATAACGGTTATTTAAAAAAAGGATTTTTACCGATAAATTTGAAAGTTGCTTGTGTTGTTCAAAACTGAAAGTAATCCGTTTATAAAATTTGTAAAATTGTTTACAATGTAAAGTCCTTCCTGTTTCTTACCTGGTTACACTTTACCTAACCTTCCAACTTTGTTTTTTACTCAGGTTTTGTTTTGTTCCTACCTATCAGCTAATTAGGATTTTTAGGGACATTAGTTCATGCGAAAATTCATCAAGCTTTAGTGGAAATATTAAGACGTTAATTAAAAAAGAGGCATTGTAGAGATTTTTTTGAAAGCTGAAATTTGGAAGTAATTAATATAATAACCAATTTGGTTAGAATATATTATTTGTATAGTGGTTAATTCTGATTACAATATAGAAAAAATAATGTAGAATATTAATTAGGTCCATTACACCTACAAACTATATTACATTGGTCAGTTTCTATGGCAGGCCGACCGTAGCAATTCTTTTGATGGTCAAAGCGATATCTTGGGCGATAACACATGCTAATTTTCATGAACGTTTCTTGTCTCATAAGAACTTAATTTTGATGCTTCAGTTTGTATGGCAGGTTTTGTTATCCGGCCTGTTCAACTATCGTACTAGCGTCAAATGAAAAAGTTTCCCATGCAAACATTTGATTTCGATAATTCAGTTTGTATGGATATTTTATAGTAATTCGATCTGAACAATTTTTTCGAAGCTTATATTATTATCTTAGAAAATAGGCTGCTCCAACTTTTGTGAAGCAGTAATCCATGTCAAATTTCGTGAAGATACCACGTCAAATGCCAAAGTTTTCATGCAAGCCCTTGAGTCCGATCGTTCGGTTTGTATAGCAGCTCTACGCTAAAGTAATCCGATCTGAAAAATTTCTTCATTTGTGAAGATATATTTTCAAATGTGAAAGTGTTCCTTGCAATAACTTGATTCCGATCGCTCAGTTTGTATAGCAGCTATATGTTATAGTGGTCTGATATCGACAGTTCCGACGATTGGGCAACTTCTTGAAGAGAAAATGACGTTTGCAAAATTTCAAAACGATATCTAAAAACCTAAGGGACTCGTTTGTATATATACAGACAGGCATGGCTAAATCGACTCAGTTCAACATACTTATCATTTATATATAAT
>NW_017537513.1:34155-36431 GCF_001853355.1 Bactrocera latifrons | reverse complement strand
TTTCTTCTTTTCTGGTTATTGGATTCTGGCGTCGTACAAAACGTTCCATTATGTCGCGCTCCTGCTTCTRAGCTCTATATTCTCGATTATCCTGTCTATTTAAATGTTCCCTCTCCATACTCCGCATAAAAATAACAGTTAAAAATCAATAATATATTCCAAAATATAACGGTTATTTAAAAAAAAGGATTTTTTCAGATAAATTTGAAAGTTGCTTGTGTTGTTCAAAACTGAAAGTAATCCGTTTATAAAATTCGTAAAATTGTTTAAAATGTAAAGTCTTTCCTGTTTCTTACCTGGTTMCATTTTACCTAACCTTCCAACTTTGTTTTTTACTCAGGTTTTGTTTTGTTCCTACCTATCAGCTAATTAGGGTTTTTAGGGACATTAGTTCATGCGAAACTTCATCAAGTTTTAGTGGAAATATTAAGGCGTTAATTAAAACAGAGGCATTGTAGAGATTTTTTTGAAAGCTCAAATTGGGAAGTAATTAATATAATAACCAATTTGTTTAGAATATATTATTTGTATAGTGGTTAATTCTGATTACAATATAGAAAAAATAATGTAGAATATTAATTAGTTCCGTTATACTACAAATTATATTACACTGTAGGGAAAATTGGTTCACTATTTAATGAAAAAAGTAATTCATATAAAATTTTGTGGTGATATTTAGCCATATATGAACTTGCCCACATATAAACTTGATTTTGATTGGTCAGTATATATGGCAGGCCGACCTTAGCAATTCTTTTGATGGTTAAAGCGATATCTTGGGCAATAAGCCATGCTAAATTTCATGAACATTTCTTGTCACATAAGAACTTAATTYTGATGCTTCAGTTGTATGGCAGGTTTTGTTATCCGACCTGTTCCACTATTGTACTAGCGTCAAATGAAAAAGTTTCCCATGCAAACCTTTGATTTCGATCATTCAGTTTGTATGGATATGCTATAGTAATTCGCTCTGAACAATTTTTTCGAAGATTATATAATTACCTTAAGCAGTGATACATATCAAATTTCGTGAAGAAATGCGTCAGATGCGAAAGTTTTCATGCAAGCCCTTGTGTCCCCCATCGTTCGGTTTGTATTGCAGCTATATGCTATATAGAGCCGATCAGAACAATTTCTTCCGATATTACATTATTTCTATGAACAATAAATCATAACAAATTTCGTGAAGATATATCGTCAAATGTGAAAGTTTTCCATACCAGCACTAGATTCAACGAGCTCTCAGTTGCACAAAAATAAGTACATACGTATATACATATATATATACACAGAGCGAAAAGTACCTACTAAAATGGAACAAAAGTAAAAAGATATCTCTATGGTTTTTCCTCAAGAAGAACACCTTCTTATTCCAATTAGGACAATCTTTTCAATGAAATCAAYAAGAAATCTTCGATATTTTATGTGAATATCTTCTTAAATTCATTAAAAAGTCAATCTTTTTATTTTTAAAAGAATACCTTCTTGAATTAATTAAAAAGCTTGTCTTATTGTTTTTATAAGTTTATCTCCTTGAATTTATTAAAAAGTTTGACTTACTAATTTTAAAAGTTTATTTGCTTGAATTTAGCAAAAAGTTTGCCTTATTATTTTTATAAGTTTATCTCCTTGAATTTATTAAAAAGTTTACCTTTTAATTTTATAGAGCTATCTTCTTGAATTTATTAAAAAGCATGTTTTAGTATTCTAATAAGTTTAGAGCTTTGCATTTATTTAAAAAGCATAAGTTGATAATACAAATTACAGATATTACATATTAAGGTTTTCATTCAATTCTAAACAGTTTACGTTTATTTATTACATAAGTTGGGTAAAAAAATAACTTAAATAACTTAACATGATTCTTTTTGTAAGTAATAAAACATGGGAAAGGTTTTGAGATCTTTTCACAAATAATTCACATTATATTTTTTTGTTATAGTTTAATAACCACATACCATAAACCATACATAGAAAAATTTAATGAATTATGAAACTACAAACTGATAAAAACTTTTTCTTAAAATTCTGAAACTTAGGTTTATAAGTATGGGTTTTGYAATAGAATGTATATAATATAAATAGCAAATAAAATATATAAATATTATACACATTAAATAAGAAGTCAATAATTAAATCACCAATACTTCTTTTGTCTTAAAACTTTAAGGCCATTATTAAGCAAATAAAAGTGAATAGGTGGACCATCTAACGTTGTCAAATTTATGACATCATATATTCTGTAACGGGCCCCATAAGATATGATTGAAACCTTT
>NW_017537513.1:10336-26958 GCF_001853355.1 Bactrocera latifrons | reverse complement strand
CTACTCGTCTCTGTCCTTGTCCCGTCCATCACATTTCTTGGACGGCGGTGATGTCAGCCTTTATTTTTACGAGGACATCAACCAGCTGGGCAGCGGCACCTTCCCAGTTAAGGGACCGGACATTCCAGGTGTATGCCCTCAATTCGTAGTCCTTATTTCGTTTGCCATAGTCGTCATCAAAAGTGGGGTCTCTCATCCGAAGCTGTTGTTGCGTTGTCATTGGGGTGGTTTTTTTACGTGGCGGGTCCCACGTTGGCATTTTTATATTCTTTACAAATGTTAAATATGATTAGAAATATTCTAGCTATTGTAATAAGTTATACAGTCCACATAAATTAGATAAGTCAGAGCTTATACTAAACATAGATAAATAAATAAATAAATAAATATAAATGCATTTATATGCAACACACATTCATATATGAGGCACGTATGCAATTATATGCAATACGCATGCACTCAAGAAATATTAAGGGTAATCAGAATCCGATGCAAATGGTCTTGCAAATGCAAGTTTCGGTGCACTTGCCAAATATTTTTGCACCATGTTCTTAAACAAAAACAAATTACATGTGCTTTGCAAATTCAACGCTGCTATGCAAATAATACACTCAACCCCCATTGTATATGTGCAAATTAGTATTGTATTTCAAACAGCTGATTTCTTTTGTATACATATTTGTTCAGATTTTTGGCGCGTCAGGTAAAATTTTTGGTAAGAAAGGAAATTTGAAAGAATTAACAATTTAAAACATAATAAAACTATTTACAGCAATATGAGCGATAAAAAAGTGAAAAGGGAGCGACCGAACAAAAAATGGACAAAGGAAGATATCAACAAGCTTCTATATTTTTTGGAGGAAGCAGATGAAATTGATGTAAACATTTTAAGAAGTTTGAAATGTATAAATGCTTATTTATTTACTTTTATTAGGCTCCAACAGCACATTTTTTTTACAAGAAATGTATTGTGGTTAAGGGATTCGAAGCCATGTGAGACTTGCTGCGGTGGAAGGTACGCCAACTGAAAAGTACACTTAACAAGTAAGGAAGGGCTAAGTTCGGGTGTCACCGAACATTTTATACTCTAGCATGATAAAGTGATAATCGAGATTTCAGGCGTGGTTGTGAACCGATTTCACCCATATTTGGTACATATCATCAGGGTGTTAAGAAAATATTATATACCGAATTTAATTGAAATCGGTCGAGTACTTCTTGAGATATGGTTTTGGTCCATAAGTGGGCGGTGCCACGCCCATTTTAAATCTAAAAAAAGCCTGGAGGCATCTTCCTTCTGACATTTCTTCTGTAAAATTTAGTGTTTCTGACTCAAGTTACAGCTTGCACGGACGGACGGACAGACAGACATCCGGATTTCCTTATATCTGACTCTTTTAGCTTTAGGACTTACAAACAACCGTTATGTGAACAAAACTAWAATACTCTCTTTAGCAACTTTGTTTTAAAAAAGCGAATGATTATCGCACCTCAACTGGCGCTGGAATTGATGAAATGGATGTGGACGTTGGCAGTTTTGAAGGTAAATAGTAAGAATTGAAAGTGCTTTGGGAACTTAAGTGATTAAATCTTTTACAGAAAAAATTGAGAAAATGTATCCTCATTACATTCGCCTAAATAAAATTTTCGGAGCTAAATCGCATGCGCAAAATAATTTCTGCGCTCTCGACTCGGGCAATAACTTGCTGCTTATCGCGCCACATCAGTCAACAATTTCACCGTCAACAATTTCCCCACCAGTACATTCACCGCCAATAGTCTTCCTACCAGTACATATAATGCCAATAGTCTTTCCACCAGCAATTTCACCGCCAAAAGCCTCGACGCCAACAGTTTCGCAGCAACCACTCCCACTTGGGGCTGATTTTCCACAATCAGTTAGAACCATGGCTACAAAAATGAAAATGCCGGCTCCCAAAACATCAGCGGCTTGTTTGATGGTTTACCAGCAAAACAGAGTGGAGTTGGAAAAAGAAAAGCTTCAATTTGAAACAGAAAAGTTGGAGAAGCAGCTAGAACTATCCAAAGCTGAAATTAAATTAAACAAAGAAGAGCTAAAACTCAAGAAAATTAAATTGGAGCAAGATGAAAAAATAAAAAGGCTACAAATGATTAAAGACGGACGAATAGCTATGTATGAAATAAAAATTAAATACATGAAGTAATCCAAAATTTAACTTTTTTATGGTTTATTCAAACATTAATGGCTGTATTACTAGCCTTTTAGTTTCCCCTTTTCTGTTTGGTTGTACATCTTCGCTTTCCTCACCGTTGTCATCAGTGTACGTGGTGTCCTCATCGAGATTTGTATATTCATACTTTGTGCTGTCATCCTCTCGTAGTATGTTGTGCAATATACAACACACAACAAAACATGTTTGTTTATGTTGTGAAACTGTGGCTTTCTTTATTTATAAGGCGTGCTCCGAACTCCTTAAGACTGCAAAACCGCTCCTCCAATAGGCCGGAACAATGCTCGACACGCACTCGAAATATACTGTGACACGAACTGAAATTAATTCGAGAATTTATGTCTAGCACTCGAGCATTACTTCTGAATGGAGTTATCATAGTTTCGGAGAAAGAAKAGGCTGAGTCACTAGCTAACCACTGCTGTGACGAAAAAAATTCGTCTTTTTGCAAGAAAATTGAGCTGCAGCGGTATACTTTCGCATCATGCCAACTGTCAGCATGTCCCACCATTACGTGTCGTATTTTGAGTTTATAATCGCAAACTATTTGGGCTTTGAAAGAGTATATGTGTTTACGTGTTTACGTRTGTAACTGACGATTCTGCTAGCTTTATCTCCGTACCATCAATATAGCCAGTACAAAATGGCATTTCGGAATACGTAGCATGTACAATTTCTGATCGCTCTGTTAGATTTGGCCAAAAAAGGAAGGAATCTCTTAACCTTAGTATAGCACTGAAAACTCTTTTCGTAATTATGGATAGAGTTCCACCATCTCCTACACCAAATATGGTTGAAATTTTTTTCAATGCAGCACCCTCTCTGCTCAGACGATAAAGTACAATTGCTAACTGCAAATCCACAGGAATCTGTTTCGAGGAATGTGCTTTATTGAATTCCGGATCGTTCTTAATTAGGTGAAATATATTGTTAAATTGTTCCTTGCTTACTCGAAGCATTTGGCGGAACCGGTTTCGTCGAATTTATTCAAGATTTCATTTCGCCATGCTGGGGACTTTGGGACTTCACGCTCAACTCCACGCCGGCATGAAGCCACTACTTTAACATTCATATCCAATTCATCTAAAATTTTATCGACCGCCCCACCATCTTCGTCCACTTCTGTATAAAAAAAAGGATCCATGAATATAAAAAGATATTTAGTCACTAACTTTTACCTATTATATTAAGAATAACATTTGCCGTATTCTCTACCAAATAATTAAGAATTTTTTCTCTTTCGCTTTTTTTGGCATGATTGCTACTGAGAATATTTACCAAATATTTTATTTTACATTTGACAACTAGAAATCAGCTGTCAATTTTACAATGAACAGGGTTGCATTCAGATATAAAAAAAACAGTCCCTCACGATCTATTGGAAAATGCTACATTTACACTTTTGTATATGCATCGATGCATCGGATTCTGATTACCCTTATAATAACTTAACATATTTACTTAGGTTTGGGCAATTGATTACAAATGCACTTGTGCACTAGAAAACAGCCCAAATCATGCAACATAAACTATACGACAACACACATGTATTGTATTGTATAGTTGAAAGCAACCTCATGTGATGTGTCGTACATATACTATACATATGTTTAACTAGATAACTAAGAACTCAAAAATAGTATATTTACAATTTAAAAATATTTTTCAGCTTGAATAAGGTCTCTGTTTTCTTATTAAGTTTTAACGTTTGATTTTACAAACCAAACAGTTTGCTTTTAAAAGTCAAACATTAATTTAAAGTTAAACGTTTTCAAAATTTAATGTTCTAATTTTAGATCTGGGGAGTCACAATACTAACTTCTGCGCGCGGGATTGTTGTCGAAAACGAAGTAATTTAAAACGAATGATGGTCTTGTAAACGATTGTTGATGTGCGGCCTGAGTATATCGAAATGTGTGAGCTTAGCCGCTGTCCATTCCTTTTGTTGGTTGGGTTGGTGTACAGGTGTGGTGGGTTGGGTTGCGTAGTATGTTATATTGGTATTGTGTTGTAGCGTCATCAGCTGTGGTGAAATAGGCTGTCTTATTAGGGTACGCCAGTTTTCTCGGGTAAAGTGGGGATGCTTAACTCATTTAAACAGAGTGCTTTGTGCTGAATGTTGGGAATTATCAGAATTAGGTGTGTTATTACATTCGAAGGACGATTATTTGACCAAAAATCATAGACGTAGAGGCCGTTTAAAAKGCTTGCACTAGCATACTGGCGGCCATACCGGTCAACGAGCTGAAACACTCGTTCCACATGCTTTTGGACCGTGCAAAAAGCTGTATTGAAGCAGAAGGAGTCTATTTTGAAGAAAATAAATTGATTTTGCGAAAAAACGATTTGTTGTGTTTTTTTTTAAGTCCTGTTCACTTTGGAACACACCTTGTACGTTAAAATATATTTTGCACGGTAGGTACGTTCCTAAGAAGACCATGTAAGTAAAAATTGTGTAAAAAATATACGATTCTTATGTAAATTTAGGCATCTATTCCAAAACTTTAAAAAATAATGTAATGCGAAAAAATTTCAAAAATCGTAAAAAAGTGGTATTAAAACATAAGTACCTTAATATGTTATTAATTAAAAGTGCGGATATTTTCAAAATTATATGGGGCGTTCACAACCTGTCTTAAAGCATCGTAAAGTCGTAAAATTTTAAATTTTTACACTTGTTTAAATAAAAATTAGGGTTTTCACATGTCTCTTAAAGTTATAAGTTATAACAATTCCAAAACATAGTATTGAKAATTTTAATTATGTAAGCTCATTTTTGTATGTAATCCAACAACAATTTTTTTTTTAACAAGTGTAAAAATTTAAAATTTTACGACTTTACGATTTAAGACAGGTTGTGAATACCCCAATAGTAAAATAAAATAAATTAATAATATTATTTTCCAAAAACGGTTAATAAGGACACTAATCAAAATACAGCTGCAGGAGCTACACGCTCAAAACAGGTTGCTATTAGCAGTGATGGGCGAAGTTGTGACTTTTAAGCAACACTACTACTTGGGACTGTGACTTTACAGTAGCAGTGATTTTAAACTGCGACTGTGACTGCAATAAAAATTGTAACAGGCAAATGCTAATAAAGTACAACTTGTTACTTTTTTTCCTTTATGTCCAATGAACATATTTATTAGAATAAACTGAAATTAAAATAGTAAATTCATTTTTAGAAAATCAGCAAATGTAAAATATATACATAAAATTTTAAATTAAATAACGTTAAAAATAATTACATTAAATGAAAACCAAGGCTAAAATATTATGTTCATACAAATTTCATATTTGTATTCAAAAACAACAATACTTCAGTATTCCTTTCCGACGATCACTTACAATTTGCCCCGCTTTGGAAAAAATTCTCTCGCAAGGAACGGAGGAGGCTAAACCTAATTCTGCTATTTTAGGGCATCTGTATTTATTATATTTTCAAACCACTAATGAAATGGGTCGTAACTACGGGAAACCACTTATCATAGCGGTGAATTTCAATAATGGCTTTTGCTTCTACGCTGCTATGTGGTTTATGTTTATTAGCGTATTTATAGAAAGAACTCCTTATTCATATTTGATTGATTGTTCTACATTTTTTTTCTGTTCTTTCAATCTGAAATTCTATTCTTCCCTTTGCATTTCTATTAGATAACGTTATATATATTTTTTTGGATTATGATTGTATTTGCTGATGATTCATCAGTCAATCCACTAATTTCAATCTGGGGTCGAGAAAAGTAGCTACCGTAAGTGTATTGCTGTGTTGCAAACTGCTAAAACGTTCTCTAATTCGATTTACAAAAATTTCAATCATTTTTTTTATGATGTTTGAAAATATTTCAGTTCGCAAGTGTCTATACATATCTAATAAACCACTTGCGATTGGTTTGCAAATTTTGCACAAAGCAGCAACAGTCAACCACTCGTCGCTGGTTAATATTGGTAATTTTTTTCTTTAGAATTACCAGTGTAGATTTCACCGCTTCCTTCAACTCAGAAAAGCGCTAAAATATTATGTTCATACAAAGGAGTTCCACCTCGTTTCAACCTGTTGAATTATTTTAGAGATTCTTCATGGCTGTTGCGCTGGTAATTTTAAAATGCATCAATTGCTGAAGTTTTTATCTTGAAGTGAGCAACTATTATTTTAACTTTATATCTACTCTGTTCTACTTCAGGAATACGCAATCCTTCGTTTACGATTAAATTAACTATGTGAGCCATACATCCAAAATASTTCCAACCTAACTTGTTAATTATGGCAGCTTTTATGTTACTAGCATTATCCGAAACAGCTAGCAATATTTTGTCGTTAATTTTCCAATCACTTACGATAAGTTGCTTAACATAAGTTTTCAGCTGTATGATGCTGCTTTAGTTGGGATGACGATAAGACGTTAATTTAAAATTTTCGGATACATAATGTGCCGTTACAGCAATGAAATTAGATGTGTTGAGCGATGTTCAAAAATCAGTGGTGATGAAAACTTTTCCTCTCTCCTAATCATTTCTCACACTTTAAGTTTACATTCCTCATACAATGCAGGAACCATTGATTGAAATCACTCGTCTGTCGGGAATGTTATAAGACGAATTTAGGGCTATTACCAAAAACCTTTGTTCTCAACTATAGAGAAAGGTTGCAAATCCGCCGTAGAGAGCTGCAATAATTTGCTTGTAATTTCACTTTTTGATTTTAGCTGCGCGAAATTTAAAAGCATGATTTGAGTTAAAGACTTTGTTAATGAAGTCGAAGTTGATGAAATATCCCCTTCACAGTAACAGGCGCATTTTGCTGCGTGGGCGTAATTTCCAGTTGCAAAAACATTTTCACAATACTAATTTGATATCAAAATTATATTACCATTTCCAATTGAACAGTAGGATGCCTCCGTTCCATATGTTTTTTTAACCCTATTCGTACCACGTGCGTGTGCGGACGTAGAGTACGACGTAGTGACTAAGAGTCACTCGTATAAATAAAACGGCTTAAGTATTATTCAATTGGTTTTATTTCAATGGTTAAAGAAATTCATTACAACAAACATAAAATGCAAAGATATTTAGGGCCAATTTATTCACTCTCTCTAATGGAGCATTAAGTTGTAATGGAGAGTGAATAAATTGGCCTTTACATATATAAAAGAAACGAATTCATAATTAATATTAAACCACTAATTATTTTGTATACAACTCACGCATATTATAGCCTTTTGCGAGTATTCATTGCAAACATTTTTGGTGCAAATTTGGCAGCATTGCATAGAAACCCRGCTTTTTTTGTAGGGGTATAAGTGACATCGACGGCGTACTGTTTTCGATGGTGGGGGTAGATACATATTGGGGGATAATGATGTTGATGTAGTGTCAGTAATAACTGCTTTATTAACATTTGACAATCGGCTTAAACTTCTTCTTTCGATGTTTGGCATAATTAATTCCCGGGACAAATCTTCTAAAAATAATAAAAAAAAAGRGCGAGGCCCTTTTTTTGAATCATTCCATTTTGGCTATAAGGACAACCAAATTACTTTGGATGCTATACCAGCGGCGTCTATCAAATTGTAAAAATGAGCGTATTTACGCCGCCTGTAGTGTCATTATAATACAAATTTATTTCCGATTTTTTGTTTCTGCGTCAATATCGGCAATGTGGTGCATCGACGCGAGCAAGAGAACAGCTTTGTTCTTTTTTGGGACAAAGCTTAATAGAGTCATGTTCTTTCGAAAGCCAAAAAGGTTGCTTCCTGCTTCTCATTGCCGGGAAGGCAGAAAATTTGAAGGAATGCATGTTTTGTTCTTTCGAAGAGTGCCAACACATGTAAGACGCTTTGATAAAAGATCGAGCGATAAATCAAAACTGGTAAAGAAATTGTCAAAGTAATGTTTCGATTTGTACCCTCATTAGAATTCACAGAGCTGTTTGACAACCTTCTGCGACAAATTTCTCTGTCTATTAGCGCCTTCCTTACCCAAATAAGGTATTCCATGCAATGGATAACTCGTCTCACTGTCACATAACCACCAAATTTTCATTCCATACTTGTCTGGCTTTGCAGGCACATATTGTCGAAATGAAACACGACCTCGAAGRGGAACGAGAGTTTCATCAGTTTGCTTCCATTTTGGTTGCAGCTGTTCAGTAGCATTTATATTTGTGCAATCAACAATAATTTTCAGAACGTCATTGTCAAAAAATAAGGAAAATTCATCAGATGGAGATTGAATGTGTTTGCTTGGCGGCAACATTACTTTGTTTACGCTTCTTGTCACTATTTTGTGAGAAGCTGTCTTCCCGGTAATATTTGGAAGTTCACTAAACTCAGTCCCGTCCTTACCAACAAAAACATTTACAAGAGATTCCACTACTTCAGTATCTGATACACACATTTCATCATCCACTTCAGAAACAGTTTCACAGCAGTCCTCTTCGCTATCAGAAAAGACTACATCTTCCAAGTTATCAACAATTACTGCACATTCTGCCTCATTATCACTACTCTCATCATCACTATTTGATATAGCTGCGCGTATTTCCATTTCCGCCAATCTTCCCCTCTTTGCCATTTTTCTAAATATTTCAATAATTTTATARTTAAACTACAGACTATAAACAGTATAAGTTTGCAGCACAAACCTTTAGTAATTAAAAATTTCAAGTATGTAATGTAATAAACATAAACTGCGCTAAATAAYACAACCTGCTGCTACGAAAGACAAATGTACCTGATCTAAAAAAAAACAACATTTTATTATGTATTATGGATTTTTTCAAAGGTGAATTATGATTGAACGAATAAATAAAATCTTTCCCAAAATTAAAAAGTATTACAACCAGTACACCAGTTTAATTTAAAAAGTTACTCAGAGTCACTAAGTGGTACAAATATTGTTAACTAAGATGTTGACGTCTTATATTATATTTTTGATTTACAAATACCACATTTTGCGAAAACGGCAACCACCTCTTTAAAAAATTGCCACACATAACTCGTTTTGGTTCCTTTTGATCTTTAATTCTATTATTTAATAGCTGACCCCGTTCATTTGCGTGAAATTATGTGTTTTGAAATGAAAACGAAGTTGAATTTATATTGTATTGAAAATCCTTTATTTTCGATTTCTCTATTAGTACATTTTTTTTCAATATAACGCAGCATGATAAACAACATTTTTTGGTTCCTGTTTTGGTGCGTAAATGTACAGAGAAGATGGTTTTCCAACTTGTGAGTACGCCATGTATATCCAAATTTACGCCACACACTATGCAACTATCCTTTTGTCTTGTTGATTGTCATATCAAATACAATTTTCACTGGAAACGAAATACGTTTGAACTGAAATGGCAAACCGTTYCAACTCAAAAAATATCGTAGAATCAAACATTCTGCTATTCGATAGCTGCATCACAATCAGTCGGGTTCCTTTACACAGTTTCGGCGCATGAATGCATGTGGCATATCAAGCCGCTCCAATGAATTTAAAAATTCCACTGGATAATTCACGGCGTTAACTTCATTGTCTCCCGGAATTTGGCTTTGAATCTTCCAGTTTAAGTCAACAACATCGGTATTTTTGGAAGCTAAAATTGCACGTGCGCTCAAGGAATCATAGTTACGATAATTTGGCCAACGTTCGGATAAACATTCGTGATGAGTTCATCTTGAATGAATTAATAAACGACAGATAAAATTAATATCAAACCACTGGAAGTATCARCCGGAATTGAATTGTCAATGTAATTTCCTTCGTATCCCATAATTGACTCGGATTTAAAGGCTGGTATGTCGAAACGATCAACGCGAAAAGTGTGCGAACTACATATGCATTCGAAGTGATTATCGCATCGTCCATCCTTTCATTCCAGTTGCTATCATGTTCCAAAACTTGTAATTGCAGGCTTGCTTCGCAAAAACTTACCCATACCAAACCATTTACAGTACGCAATGATTCATATGAAGTTGGACTGCGTATATTAATCAATAGCAACCGAAGGTAGAAGCAATCCTCGTTTTTCGAGTGGATTGTATAAATTAGTTTTAATGCATTAGTAGAGAACACACACATGTTCATATACTGCTTAGCCTTGCTTTCTGTGTAACTATTTCTCCACGATGCATTCCATGTAGAATATCAAGAGATTTCTGAAGAGAGAGTTCTCGCAATCGGATCACTGACGAAAGTTGAAAAAAAACTCGTCAAGTTCAATTTTGTTGCTGGCAGTGTTTCCGCTGGCTGTAAWATATTCTTTGGGTTGAAATATACTCTTTGGCCATTCTCCAAAAGAACTGCGAGGTGCACAACAGTCGAAAAACTTTCATGAATTGCAAAAGTAAATATTCTACAAAGCGCTTTATCGATCGTATCCAAGACCAATAACCGCCATGTTGCTTCCTTTGGTGACGTACTTACAAATGTATTTTATCGATTTCACCAAACTGCAATACTAAACTTGATATGATTTTTGAAGGTGAATTAGACAATAGTGGTGAACATGCCAATGTGCCAATATGCCGAAAAGAACGCGGACCGATATTAGCGCGACCTCTTCGTGGAATCGCAACAAATTTCGATCTGTAATTGATCACTTTGTGTGAAATAATTTTTCTTTTGAGTTGCCGGAATAAAGAAAGCAAACGACAAATTTGAACGATTAAAATAATTACAAAAGAACATTTTGTAAAAAAAAGTAATTTCTTGAAATTGTCCAATTTTCTGAATTTTTCTTACGAAGAGCATATGTTTTGTTAAGAGTAAAAGTCAGTAATGCAAATAAATTGAACGTATTATATCACCAAAATTATGTTTATTTCCGTGTGTTTTTTTTTTAAATCGAAACCCCTTTCGGAAAAGTAAAACACCATTGGGATATTTTCGTTAACTTTTCCGCGATTCTACTGTATTATTCGTTTAAAGATAAATTTAATTATTGTATATGTCAACCAATTTTTACGTATTTAAAAATTAAAGAAAAATCATAGCTTTAATGAATATGAATTCATCACAGCCGCAATTTTTCATGTTCCACTGTGAATGCTATTTTATCACAGTCGCAATTTTTCATGTTCCACTGCGAATGCTCCTTCATCACAGTCGCAATTTTTCATGTGACACTGTGACTGCTACTTTGTTGAAGTTTCCCATGTGTTCCCTAATTCCAATCGCTGCTACTTTAGGAAACTTGTCACAACTGTGACCAGTGATTTTTAAGTAGCAGTGACAAAATCACAGGTTCTGAAATATTTCCCATCTCTAGTTGCTAAATTTATTTCAGAAAGTGAAAGTTTAACAAGATACTGCACTAGACTTGCCTCTTCATCGATTTAAAATTAGAAATCAAAAATCACAATCTTAAAATTTTTGGACTAGCCTCCAAGTGGCTCATGACGCCATAGTAGATTCGGACGATTCAGATACACACAATTTACACTAATCGGCTTACGCAATATACGAATACTGCTTAGATCAGTACAAAGAAAAAAAAGCGATGATCTCCGATCAATTAAAGCTAATAAATGCAATTGCACCACACATAGACAGTCAAAAGGCAGGTTCAGACACCTCGCCGTGCCCGCCTGTGAAACAGAAATATTCTGTGGAGGTTATTAAGAATGGCCGGGAAATATTTACAGCCGTTTACATCAACCATTCAGAACTATCAAAATTACAAAAATTGTATCATGTCCGATACAAGACAAAAGGTCAAGCAGGCGTCATAGTAAAACAGTTCAGATAATTTCAATTTGGCTTGGGAAGCTCTAAAAGCGAGATATGAAAATGAAAGAATACTGCTCGCTAATCAAGTAACGACACTAATAACCTTGCCAAAATTAAAAACAAAAAACAAAAAAAAAACACAAGTGTAGAATTCATCACACTGGAATTCACTATTTCAAATTGTTTTTCGGTTCTGTCGACACTAAATACTGCCCACAGACACGCATTACCAGAAAATTCGATTCTTTTCTGGGAGCAATCGCTCTCATCAAGAAGAAGATGATGAAGGGTAAAAGAAAAAATAATCGAAACAGAACATCAAATGCGACCAAAATAGAAGCTTCAATAGACCCCAAGCAAGAAACAACAAAAATTTTAACAAAAGCTTTCACAAAACGCACCCGCTCATATCCGAACAGAAAAAGCACACGTTATGCGAACTATGTACAAGAGGCAATAAACTTATATCTTGCGAGATGTTTGAAAACTTAATAATGAACTAACGAAGTACTTTTGTCAGGTCAAAAAGACTGCACAAATTGCTTGTCACATGCGCATACATATGCAAATTGCAAAAGCAAATTTAATTGCTTATATTGTCAAAACTGTCAGCGGTGTCTACGCCGATAAARAAGAAGAATATATTGTCAAAAAAGACACCATTCATTGCTTCATTACAGCACATATCCCATTTCACCCCAAAGAAGCGCTTATACAAAAAGAACTATAGTAAACCCGCAGAAAGCAAATCCCGAAGTCCAAAATTYGAAAAACTGCCAAGAGATACGAAGCTGCTCAAAGGCACAAAAAGCTCAAACGCTGCACAGCGAAACTCAAAGTGGACTAGTGATAGTACTACTTCACAAATTCTTATAAAAAAACAAAATCAGAGTTACCTCTGACAGTCCATATATTAAAAGCAAATACAACTTTTCTGCCGCAGGATGGCTTTCGCCAATAATGAAAAAAACACCAATTCTGAACAAATATAACACAGTTGTATCAAATCGATAAATCGACACTTCATAAATTTTCAAAAATAAATAAAATCTCAAAAGGAAGCTAAGGGATCACCATACTCCCAATGCGATACAGTGACGAACCGTCAATTACAAAAACAAAGGTCTCTCTTATCCCATCAGCGCTTCTCATATGGGTGGGTTGTGGGAATCAGCTATACAAAGTGTACAAAAACTCAACTATAGGTCACTCACGATTTCTTTTAAGAACAAAAATGCACAAATTCCGAGATATCGTTACAAACTTTAATTTCTGCGAAATGCATTTCAAAATTGTTAGTACAAATGTGTTTATATTATGAATATTAGTACAAATTAAAGTAGTAGTTTTAAAAACGTTAAATATATATTATATATATATACGCGAGTATCATTTCTCGTTCCCTTTTATTGATATACTGGATGATGTTATCATGTTTTGGTGCATGTGCGTGTTAATGTGTAGTGTTCTCTTGCGTGATGAGGTGAATGAGTGCTTGATGAACTGATGTGAATGTGATGTGACGTCGCTACTCATTTAGCCATCCCGGCCCCCCTATTCGAATATTTAGCCTAGAAGCCTCTTTAGCTGCTGTAGCGTAGCTAAAACGCTGCTGAGACCTGTTGACCGGCGAGATTGCGGCCCAAGCTGATGGGGCCGTGTTGATGTTGCACGATTTAGGCGCCAGGAACGGAATTCTGCTGGAGAGGGTCCGCGCCGGCGGTACGCCATCACAGAAGTTCTTTGAGAACGAATGACGTTACCACTGGTGTGAGGAGGGGAGCGTCTGGAAGTGCCGTGCAGCAGCGTGTGATGCGCCCGCACACAGATGTGGGAACGATTATTTGATGGACACTCCTGAGTTGCGTGGGAAGTTGCCCGGCAATTCAGGCAATACCCACGCGCCTGTGCCACCTGCTGGMGTTGCATCGGACATCGAATACCGCAGGTAATGCGGTTGATACCGGTATGCTTTTACGTTGTCGCGGTAGTCGAAGCGATGGCGGTACAGTGGTGGTCCGGGTTGCTGCTATTGGGCCAGCTTCAGAGCGAGAAGCGGAAACTTCTGAACGCATGGTAGACGTTGATGATGATGCCTTATCTACGTCCATAATGCTCTGTGCGTGAAGTGGTGATATTCGCTATATATTGTGGGATTTACAATAATATGGACATTTGTGGTATAAATAGGATGTAATTTTTTTCAGACATTTATGTTAGGTTTTTTGTGGGGTTTTATGTTAATCGAGGTTTCGATTTTATAAGCGGTTTATATGTTTTAGCGATTTATTGATTTATTAACATTACGGTTTCGGTTTTACGTTTCTTTATCTTCGGAGGTGGGTAGAAAGAATAATTTGACGATCGGTCTGGTTTGCGTGCCGGTTCAACTACTCAAACATGACCATCGGAACCGTAATGAAGCTGTTTTATGCGGCCGAGTCGCCATTCCGTAGAGGAAAGATAATCGTATTGTATAAGGACGCAGTCTCCAGGGTCTTTTCTCGAGTTTTCCACCATCTTTTTCCATCGGCGGCTGAAATAATAGTGGAGCATTTTAATTCGCTCCCATCTGTTTAATAATTACAGCGACTCCACGCCTTTCTCAGGTATGGCCAGAATTGGTGCTCCTTTAAGAAAATGCCCTGGGGTTAAGGCTGTGAAATCGGAGGGATCTTGCGAGAGTGGTGAGATAGTACGGCTTCGATACGAGCGAGTAATGTAGTAAGCCCATCATAATTAAATTTATGGTTACCAGCCATTTTCTTTAAATGGGACTTAAGGCTCTTTACTACTGATTCCTAGAGTCCGATCATATATGGAGAACATGGGTGTGTGAATTGCAAACGACACCTTGGGGTCTGAGTCTAACCAGGGATACATTTTCTGATCGTTTAACTTGAGATGGGTTTAAACTCTTGAAATTAATTTTGCTAACAGAAGAAGTTGAGGTCGTGGCAGGCTTAGTGTCTTCAAATGTGCAACTTTAGCTTTGGCTACCAAAAGATGTGAAGTTATTTTGCTATCTTACTGAGTGCGTCTGTAAACTGTTGCGCAATAAGCCTTTTCAGAAGCATCACAGAAACCGTGTAATTCGCGTTAATGTCAGGGGTGAAATTTACCCATAGAGGGATTCGAATTTCTGTTATGGTATGTAGATTGTTAGCAAATTGAACCCATTGTGTTAAACGTACAGGATTTACCAGTTTATCCCATTCAGTGCCATCTTGCCGGAATTCTTGAATTAGAATTTTAGCTTGAATCATTATTGGCGAAAGCCATCTTGCGGGGTCGAAAAGTTTTGCCACCAAGTAAAGTATTTGGCGTTTTGTAATGGCGGACATTGCAGATATTGACTCAATTGTATATGAGACTTGATCTGTTATCGCATTCCATTGAGTCCCTAGTGTTTTTGTTGCACCAGCCTTTTCGAATTTAAGGAAGTCAGTATCTAATAAGTCTTCCTTTTTTTTATAGCTTTGATTTCACGATGATTTGATGTTATTTGATGTCTTTAGGAGAAAACCTGCTGAATTTAGTGCTTTGATCACTTGAGAAACTCATTCGCACGCTAACGGTATACTGTAGCTTCCTGATAGAATGTCATCCACATATGTATGTTTGAGTTTGCAAAGCAGAAGTTGCTAAAGGTAAATTTCTTTCGCAGGTTTTTGCAACTTGTGTTTTACTGTTGTAACTGTTTTAACTTTGCAGGCACTAATTGGAGTATTAATTGAATTGCGGAACACTATGAGTTGGCCATCTTCATGTTCCAGAATTTGCCTAAACATTTTCAACGTATTTAAACATGCGCAAATTTAGTCTTAGCAACATGGGATCAGGTTGTAATGATGGCCTTGTGTATAATACGTCATTGAGTGATTTGCCTGAGCTCGTACTCTTTGAGGCAWTGAACATCACTCGTAGTTTAGTTGTGATTTTATCTGGTCTTATTACCCCATGATGTGGAAGG
The DNA here is from genome assembly GCF_001853355.1 of Bactrocera latifrons. Classification (NCBI taxonomy): domain Eukaryota; kingdom Metazoa; phylum Arthropoda; class Insecta; order Diptera; family Tephritidae; genus Bactrocera; species Bactrocera latifrons. Next base: position 11,046 of record NW_017537513.1, on the reverse strand, counting down.
TACAAAGATAAATATCTACCGAGTGGCCAGAAACGATTCTTTTACATATGACTCAAGCAGCTCACGACTTCCGGTCCTTGACCAAGTATCCTCTGGGTAGACTAAGAACATCCGTTTGAAGACGAGCTAAAGTGAGAAGGCGAGACATTCCCTGCATAGGGTTGTGCGCTGGGTTTGGGACCCGCCCCGTAAAAAAAAAACCACCCCAATGACAACGCAACAACAGCCTCGGATGAGAGACCCCAATTTTGATGACGACCATGATTAACGAAATAAGGACTACGAATTGAGGGCATACACCTGGAATGTCCGGTCCCTTAATTGGGAAGGTGCCGCTGCCCAGCTGRTTGATGTCCTCATAAAAATAAAGGCTGACATCACCGCCGTTCAAGAAATGCGATGGACGGGGCAAGACAGAGACGAGTAGGTCCTTGAGGCATTTACTACAGTGACTATATAAAGGAGCGCAAGTTTTGTGTGGGATTCGTGGTGGGAGAGAGACTCCGTCGCCGAGTACTATCATTCACCCCGTTGAATGAACGTCTAGCCACAATCCGCATCAAAGCGAGGTTCTTCAACATATCGCTGATTTGCGCCCACGCCAAGACGGAAGAGAAGGACGATGTGAACAAAGATGCCTTTTATGAGCGCTTGAAAAGCACTTATGAAAGCTGCCCCCGCCACGATGTCAAAATCGTGCTTGGCGACTT
>NW_017537513.1:9220-10294 GCF_001853355.1 Bactrocera latifrons | reverse complement strand
CGCCACGATGTCAAAATCGTGCTTGGCGACTTTAACGCCAGGGTGGGCAAAGAAGGTATCTTTGGCACTACGGTCGGTAAATTCAGCTTCCACGAGGAACATCCCCAACTGGGTTGAGGCTGATCGATTTCGCCGGGGCCCGAAGTATGGTTACCTCTAGTACTAGATTCCAGCATAAGAAGATTCATCACGCTACCTGGCTGTCTCCGCATCGAAAAACCACCAACCAGATCGATCATGTTGTGATAGACGGAAGACACGTCTTCTGTGTTTCAGATGTGCGTGCACTGCGAGGTCCTAACATCGACTCGGACCACTATCTTGTTGCAGCCAAGATTCGCACGCGCCTCTGTGCAGCAAAAAATGCACGCCATCAAACACAAGGAAGGTTCGACGTCGAGAAGCTGCAATCACAACAGACAGCCGAACGATTTTCTACTCGGCTTGCACTCCTGCTCTCTGAGAGCACTTGTCAACAACTCGGCATAAGGGAACTGTGGGACGGCATTTCAAACTCTTTACGTACAGCCGCAACCGAAACCATTGGTTTTCGGAAAGTACAAAAGAACAGCTGGTATGACGAGGAGTGCCGCGTCGCAGCGGGGAGAAAACAGGCTGCCTACCTCGCAACGTTACGATCGAGCACAGCACGTGCGGGATGGGATAGATACCGAGAGTTGAAGAAGGAAGCGAGACGCATTTGCAGACAGAAAAAGAAAGAAGTCGAAAAGGGTGAGTACGAAGAGCTTGATAAGCTGGCCGGTAGGGGTAATGCTCGAAATTCTACGAAAAAATGCGGTGGCTTACAGAAGGTTTCAAGACCGGAGCATACYCTTTTAGAACCCCCAAAGGTGATCTAGTCACCGAAGCTCAGAGCATACTTAAATTATGGAGGGAACACTTCTCCAGCCTGCTGAATGGCATTGAACGCACAACGCCAGGAGAAGGCAAACCCGATGCCCCAATCGACGACGATGGAGCAGACGTTGCATTGCCCGACCAGGAAGAAGTTCGAAWTACCCGCCTGAAGAACAACAAAGCGCCGGGGGCCGATGAATTAACGGCCGAGCTATT
>NW_017537513.1:4793-7790 GCF_001853355.1 Bactrocera latifrons | reverse complement strand
CCGTTGGAAGGATCAAGTGGAGAAGGACCTGGCTTCACTTGGAATATTTAATTGGCGCCACATAACGAAAAGAAGAAACGACTGGCGCGCTGTTGTTAACTCGGCTATAATCGCGTAAGCGGTGACTACGCCAATCAAGAAGAAGAATAATGGTTTTATTGGGTTTTCTATCATAACTCTTTCATTTTCGTACCTTTCGACCAGTGCTTCCCAAGCCATCTCAAAATTATCGTCAGCTAAAGTGAATCGCTTGACGACACTCCGTGCTGGCCCTTGTTAACTTGAAATGGTATAGCTTGTGGTGTTGTAACTACTCTGTAACTCGTACTGATCACGGCAGTTATCACACTTGCCCGTCTCCGAAGCTTTTGTGTTTTCTGGGAGTTCTGCGTCGTCAGTATCTAGTACTGCATCGCACTTTGCCAGGAGGCGTGCCCATAGATTTTTAACACTTTCCAAACTGATTCCGTGATGTCAGTAATAGGGGACGTTTGAAATCGTGTGATATTGCACGATATATATTATATATATATTACTTATAAAACTACCGCTTTCAGTGATAAATCTCGATATTATATGATCTTTTGATCTCTTTTACTTTGTACCGTGCTTTGAGCGTGTAGCTTCTAAAGGGATGCTTTACTTATCGACGTCAGCCATATTGGAATTGTAGAAATTTACCTGATTTTGAATCTTTTGAATATCATGAGATACGTACATCTGATAAATGCCGAAAACTGAAACTATTTTACTTAAATAAGAGTTGTTATTTCCGTAAATTTACTGAAATACGCGTTAATCGTTTTTGTTGACCGCACTATTGTATTTAGTTGCGATGTTATATTTATTTTTAATAAATTTTTTTTTTTTTATCCTTATATATAAGTACTCGTAAAGGCAGTATACGAAGTCAATAACCTTTGTACGTATGTACATGTGCACGCTATGTGCGTATTTCTGTGCATATGATATGTTAAATTGGTTGGTATACAATTCTGCTGGATTTTGTAATGCTATGAACAAAGAGGTATTGTTGAATAATATTTGCCTTTACGGGCTTAGAGTGTGTATATAAGTATGTGCTAATACGGGRGATGGGGTCATGTGTAGAAGTTCACGCACGTGAAGAAAGTTCTCCGATCGCCATTCACTTGGGAGTGGCCAGAAACGATTCTTCTACATATGACTCAAGGTGCTCACGACTTGCGGTCTTTGACCAGTCCTCTGGATAACCTAAGAACATCCGTTTGAAGGCGAGCTAACGTGAGATGGCGAAACATCCCCTACGTAGAGTTGTGCGCTGGCTTTGGGACCCCCCACGTAAAAAAAACGGCTCCAGTGAAAAATTGTAACAGCCTCGGATGAAAGACCCGCCTTTTGATGACGATGGACGGGACAAGGACAGAGACAAGTAGGTCCTTGTGGCGTTTACGTCAAAATATGTATTTAAGTAAAATTACAGATAGCACAGGGATGCAATTATAGTTTTGCGTGACATGACACGAAAATAAACATKGCCTTGCAAATATTTTTCTGCGTGTATTTGTTGTTGTGCCGTTGTATTAGGTGGAAAAATCTGCAATTCTTGCACCGTCCACTTGTTGGCAAGAGCAAGAGGATACTTCTCAGTTTTCTCCAAAGTAGAATTTCGGCAATAGGAAGATGTTTTAAAACTAAGTACAAACCCAGAAAGCACTGACCGTTGAAAAGAACTTTCATATTTAAATTGTTTTTGTTCTCACTTCGTTTAAACCAAAAGCACTGTTGAACAAAAAGGGCATTTCCCTCAAAATAAAAAAGTCGTTTTAAAATCGTGTAAAAAACACGGTGTAAAAACAGATGCGAATGGAGTCATGGGTTGAAGTTTACGCAAGTAAGGAATGTTCTCTGMTCGCCATTCACTTGGGAGTGTCCAGAAACAATTCTTCTACATATGGCTCAAGCAGCTCACGATTTCCAGTCTTTGACCAAGTATCCTCTGGGTAGCCTAAGAACATCCGTTTGAAGGCGAGCTAAAGTGAGAAGGCTGGGTTTGGGACCTGCCACGTAAAAAAACCAACCCAATGAAAACGCAACAACAGCCTCGGATGAGAGACCCCACTTTTGATGACGACCATGACAAACGAGAAAAGGACTACGAATTGAGGGCATGCATGCATGCATCTGGAATGCCCGGTCCCTTAATTGTTAAGGTGCCGCTGCCCAGCTGGTTGATGGCCTCGTAAAAATAATGGCTGACATCACCGCCGTTCAAGAAATGCGATGGACGGGACAAGACAGAGACGAGTAGGTCCTTGAGGCATTTACTACAGTGGCCATATAAAGGAGCGCAAGTTTTGTGTGGGATTCGTGGTGGGTGAGAGACTCCGTCGCCGAGTACTATCATTCACCCCGATGAATGAACGTCTAGCCACAATCCGCATCAAAGCGAGGTTCTTCAACATATCGCTGATTTGCGCCCACGCCCCGACGGAAGACAAGGACGATGTGACCAAAGATGCCTTTTATGAGTGCTTCAAAAGCACTTATGAGAGCTGCCCCCGCCACGACGTCAAAATCGTGCTTGGCGACTTTAACGCCAGGGTGGGMAAAGAAGGTATCTTTGGCACTACGGTCGGTAAATTCAGCTTCCACGAGGAAACATCCCCAAATGGGTTGAGGCTGATCGATTTCGCCGGGGTCCGAAGTATGGTTACATCTAGTACTAGATTCCAGCATAAGAAGATTCATCAAGCTACCTGGCTATCTTCGGATCGAAAAACCACCAACCAGATCGATCATGTTGTGATAGACGGAAGACACGTCTTCAGTGTTTCAGATGTGCGTGCACTGCGAGGTCCTAACATCGACTCGGACCACTATCTTGTTGCAGCCAAGATTCGCACGCCCTCAAACACAAGGAATAGATACCGAGAGTTGAAGAAGGAAGCGAGACGCATTTGCAGACAGAAAAAGAAAGAAGCCGAAAAGGGTGAGTACGAACAGCTTGATAAGCTG
>NW_017537513.1:3570-4418 GCF_001853355.1 Bactrocera latifrons | reverse complement strand
TACCCGCCTGAAGAACAACAAAGCGCCGGGGGCCGATGAATTAACGGCCGAGCTATTCCGGCGGCGAAGAACTGATAAGAAGCATGCATCAGCTTCTTTGTAAGAAATGGTCGGCCGAAAGCATGCCCAACGATTGGAACTTAAGTGTGCTATGCCAAATCCTCAAAAAAGGAGACCCCACAATCTGCGCCAACTACCGTGGGATAAGCCTTCTCAATATCGCGTTCACGRTTCTCTCGAGCGTACTGTGTGAAAGATTAAAGCCCACCGTCAACAAACTGATTGGACCTTATCAGTGTGGCTTCAGATCTGGAAAATCAACAACCGACCAGATAATCACCATGCGCCAAATCTTGGAAAAGACCCGTGAAAGAAGAATCGACACTCACCACCTCTTCGTCGATTTCAAAGCTGCTTTTGACAGACCGAAAAKAGCTGCCTTTATGCTGCGATGTCTGAATTTGATATCCCCGCAAAACTTATACGGCTGTGTAAGCTAACGTTGACCAGCACCAAAAGCTCCGTCAGAATCGGGAAGGACCTCTCCGAGCCRTTCGATACAAACGAGGTTTCAGACAAGCCGATTCCTTATCGTGCGACTTTWWCAACCTGYTTCTGGAGAAAATAGTTCGRGCTGCAGAASTAAATAGAGAAGATACCATCTTCTATAAGAGTGTACAGCTGCTGGGGTATGCCGATGATATTGATATCATCGGCCTCAACACCCGCGCYGCTAGTTCTACTTTCTCCAGACTGCACAAGGAAGCAACACAAATGGGTCTGGCAGTGAACGCGGGCAAGCCGAAATATCTCCTGTCATCAAACAAACAGTCGTCGCACTCGCGACG
>NW_017537513.1:0-3010 GCF_001853355.1 Bactrocera latifrons | reverse complement strand
TGGCGCCACATAACGAAAAGAAGAAACGACTGGCGCGCTGTTGTTAACTCGGCTATAATCGCGTAAGCGGTGACTACGCCAATCAAGAAGAAGAAGAAGATTTGTGATATCTTACACTTGTGTTGTGCGTGAATTTATTTTTTCAGTGACTTTGCCACTTATAATCCGCCCAAAGATTGTATTTTGGGCTAACAATTTATTGGAGTTTTTCTCTATAACTTCAAGAATTATTTGAGGTATTAAGTCACTGCCTAATAATATGCCGATTTGTGGTGGGGTATGACAGTTGTGATCTGCTAATTTGAGATGTGAGCGTTTTTCCCAGTGTATTTTATTAATTCATAGCTTGGAAGCAAATTTCTAAGTTGTGGTTGAACGATGGCTTGAGCATCGATTCGTACATCCGCATTTGGGGAAATTATGGTGATTGGGCATATTTTGTTTAAATTTTGAGTAATCATTTCGCCCGTTCCCGAAATTTTTAAATTGGAATGTTTTGTTGGCAATTTTAGCCGATTTTGAACCTTTGGTAATATAACGGATCTTTGAGAGTGTCATTTTCTGAATGAAGCGTTTGAATTTTTGCTKCTTTAGAGCAACATGGTTGTTCTTTCCTTTTTTTTTCATTTCAGGTTTCGAGATTACTTGATATAGTTGTGGCGATTAACCYCGTGATTTTTTTTTAATTGAGTTTTCTTCATATTTTGAAAATTGGTAACATGAACCAATGAGTGGTGTCTCCGTTGACAGTATACACAATCGAACTCACAAGATCTTAATTTATGACCTCCCTTAAAGAGTTTACACAATGATTGCCATTGACTACTTTGATTTGACACGAATGTGTGACTTTTATTAACGTGTCTATTATATTGAATCTYATAACTGGCGTGGGGTTTGAACAAGTTTTTACTTGAGTCATTTTGATGAATTTTTGGCTTTATAGTTTTTCTCAGCTATCTTGTATTGAGCAGTAAGAGATGTTTTCACCTACGGCCAGGTGGGCTTTATTTTTTTCCCCACTACTGATTGTTCCCATCGTAGTAACGCAGCATCAGGCAGTGTTTCTACACAAATTCTTATTATCATAGGGTCGCACGATTCTGTGAAGATATTTTGTGTTTTTAACACTGCTAAACAATTGGTTACTGTCGAGTATAAATTTTGAAATTCCTGGCTAGCTTCTTGTTGAATTTTTGGAAAATGTAATAATGTTATCTCCTGTCATCAAACAAACAGTCGTCGCACTCGCGACTCGGCACTCACGTCACTGTTGAAAGTCATARCTTTGAAGTTGTAGATAATTCCGTCTATCTTGGAACCAGCGTAAACACCGCCAACAATGTCAGCCTAGAAATCCAACGCAGCATAACTCTTGCCAACAGGTGCTACTTCGGACTTAGTAGGTCTCTCGACAAACAAAACCAAACTCTATAAGTCACTCATAATTCTCGTCCTGCTATATGGTGCAGAGGCTTGGACGATGTCAACAACTGATGAGTCGACATTGCGAGTTTTCGAGAGAAAAGTTCTGCGAAAGAGTTATGGTCTTTTGCGCGTTGGCCACGGCGAATATCGCATTCGATGGAACGATGAGCTGTACGAGATATACGACGCCATTGACATAGTTCAGCGAATTAAAGGACAGCGGCTATGCGGGCTAGGTTATGCTGTCCGAATGGACGAAAACACTCCAGCTCTGAAAGTATTCGACGCTGTATCCACCGGGAGAAGCAGAGGAAGGGGAGACCTCCACTCCGTTGGATGGACCAGGTGTAGAAGGACCTGGCTACGCTTGGAATATGCAATTGGCGCCACGTAGCGAAAAGAAGAAACGTCTGGCGCGCTGTTGTTAACTCGGTTATAATCGCGTAAGCGGTGTCTACGCCAATAGGTTACTCACGATTTATTTTAAGAACAAAAATGCACAAATTCCGAGATATCGTTACAAAATTACAAACTCAAAATTATTAAGAATGTGTTAAAATGATAAAAATTAGTACAAATTGAAATAGTATATTTTAAAACGTTAAATATATATTATATACATATATGTATATAGGCGGGTAGTAGCGAAAGGGAACCAGAAAGCTGCGAAAAGCGACGGTATATAGCGATCGACGTCGTATCGAAAAAAGGTGAGCGAGATCCTTCTTATTCCGGTTTGTTCTAATTGGTATGCTGGATGGTGTCATCGTRTTTTGCCGCATGTGCGAGTGTGTGTGTTAATATGTAGTGTTCTCTCGCGTGATGAGGTGAATGCGTGCTTTTGATTCGGTGTGGTGAACTGATGTGAGTGTGATGTGACGTCGCTTCACATTTAGAAACAAAGCATCAAATTAATTATGAAGAACTCTCCACTCCACGAATCGAAGCCGTTCTCCATTCACAATTTTTCATGTGCCGTTTACGAAGCGGAATGTAAAAAGGCGAAATGAAAGTTGTACAAATCAACATAAATCATTGCGAAGCGGCACAAAAGTTACTGAAACAGACAATATACGAGAAGAAAATAGATGTGGCGATAGTATGTGAGCAGTATAACAACATAAGTGCTGGTATCTGGATTTCCGACAAAGAAAACAAAGCTGCCATATGGGTCTGTAGTGGAAAAGCCTTCCAAGACAAGCCGCTCTTGGGGAAAACATGCTAGAAGTGGCAGTTAATTTTTACATTGAGTAAATATAAGTCAAAATTAGTAATAATAATAGTAAAAGTAATAAGTAAAAAATTACACGGTTCTTATACCAACTGCTATGTTTTCTCTAGTAATAAGTTGATAGTTTGTTTAGATACAGATTATATTATTTGTTTAGGTTTGTTTCCATATATTACGTTGCCAAAAAAGTCTTGCGGTATTTTCCCTAGTTGGCGCTGAGAGCACGTAGTTCTAGTTTCGTCTCATCAGGTTATGCTATACCTTTTTGGAAAGCTCATTTCACGCGCTAACACGTGTTTGATTGATTGTCGTTTCTTTTAAGTCGTTCGTGAGTTATAGCGTCGCAAATAT